>NC_049201.1:998191-1115691 GCF_013347855.1 Anguilla anguilla
GCTTTCCTTGAGAAGAGCTTTGAGAGGCAGGAGAGAAGCTCTAAATCACTAAATCACCAGCTTCCATTAATTAAGAGCACTGCCAGGAGACCATAAAGCAGAGAGAGGGGGAGAGAGGGAGAGGGAGAGGGAGGGAGGGAGAGAAGGAGAGGGAGAGGGTGAGAGGTGCAGCAGATAGATGCAGCAGGGAAAGAGAGAGAGGGAGAGAGATGCAGCAGGGGGAGAGAGGGAGAGAGAGGGAGGGAGAGAGGGAAAGGGGGATGCAGCAGGGGGAGAGAGGGAGGGAGAGAGGGAAAGGGGGATGCAGCAGGGGGAGAGAGGGAGGGAGAGAGGGAGAGGGGGATGTAGCAGGGGGGAGAGAGGGAGGGAGAGAGGGAGAGGGGGATGCAGCAGGGGGAGAGAGGGAGGGAGAGAGGGAGAGGGGGATGCAGCAGGGGGAGAGAGGGAGGGAGAGAGGGAAAGGGGGATGCAGCAGGGGGAGAGAGGGAGGGAGAGAGGGAAAGGGGGATGCAGCAGGGGGAGAGAGGGAGGAGAGAGAGGGAAAGGGGGATGCAGCAGTAGTACAGCACACTGCTTCATTATGACTTTATCTGTCACAGCAGGTGACAGAGGCAAAAACTGCAGAGTCAGCAAACAGGTCCTAAGGATTTCAATGCAAAATCACGTACTCTCTCTCTCTCTCTCTCTCTCTGTCTCTCTCTCTCTCTCTCTCTCTGTCTCTCTCTGTCTCTCTCTCTCTCTCTCTCTCAGACACACACACAGGCACACACACAATACACACACTCAAACACAAACGTGCACAAAAACGCACATGCATACATACACACACACCTCTCTCTCTTTACTGTTATTTATTTATTTATTTATTCGCCTTTGTTTAACCCACTGAGATCCAAAATCTCTTTTTCAAGGAAGACCTGGCCAAGAAGGCAGCTGCACATGTAAATTTCAGACACTATAAAACCAGAAAGTAAAGTTGTTCCTTTAATAAACAGCAACACCATCCCCCCCCCCTCCACCCCCCCCCCACCCCCCATTCGGTCTGCTGGTGCGATACACACAGTTGCCATTATTACAAAAACGTCCGAGACTAGATTTAGGCAGGTTTCAGACGAGACTGAATTCAGCCCAAATACTAATCATATCCATTTCAGAACACAAGCTATAATATTCATAAAGCTGAGTCCAGACAAAGATTTACAAATCTGTCGGTGCACCAGGACAGCTCCCATCCAGGCCAGGATGTGACCAAACATTCCCCAAAATCAGCGGTAAGAGAACAGGCCCGAGTCTCTGCTCCGCAGCATGGCATGGCGATGCCTTCTCTGCATTCACAAGCTTTTCGTAGGGAGAGTTTTCTGAGATTATGAAACAGCCTGTCAGAGCCCGACGGCGCAGAAGTCGCTCCACAGAGCCGCACAGAGCCCAGGGCCGAGCGCAGAGCCGCACAGAGCTAACAGAGTCCACGGCGGAGCGCAGAGCTCCACAGAGCTAACAGAGTCCAGCACAGAGCCGCACAGAGCCCACGGCGGAGCGCAGAGCCGCACAGAGCCGCACAGAGCTAACAGAGTCCACGGCCGAGCGCAGAGCACAGAGCCGCACAGAGCTCACAGCCGAGCGCAGAGCCGCACAGAGCTAACAGAGTCCAGCGCAGAGCTCCACAGAGCTAACAGAGCCCACGGCCGAGCTGCACAGAGCTAACAGAGCCGCACAGAGCTCACAGCCGAGCGCAGAGCCGCACAGAGCTCACAGAGTCCACGGCCGAGCGCAGAGCCGCACAGAGCTAACAGAGTCCAGCGCAGAGCCGCACAGAGCTAACAGAGCCGCACAGAGCTAACAGAGTCCAGCGCAGAGCCGCACAGAGCTAACAGAGCCCACGGCCGAGCGCAGAGCCGCACAGAGCTAACAGAGTCCACGGCCGAGCGCAGAGCCGCACAGAGCTAACAGAGCCCACGGCCGAGCGCAGAGCCGCACAGAGCTAACAGAGTCCAGCGCAGAGCCGCACAGAGCTAACAGAGCCCACGGCCGAGCGCAGAGCCGCACAGAGCTAACAGAGCCGCACAGAGCTAACAGAGCCCACGGCCGAGCGCAGAGCCGCACAGAGCTAACAGAGTCCAGCGCAGAGCCGCACAGAGCTAACAGAGCCCACGGCCGAGCGCAGAGCCGCACAGAGCTAACAGAGTCCACGGCCGAGCGCAGAGCCGCACAGAGCTAACAGAGTCCACGGCCGAGCCGCACAGAGCTAACAGAGTCCAGTACAGAGACGCACAGAGCTAACAGAGTCCAGTACAGAGACGCACAGGGCTAACAGAGTCCACGGCCGAGTGCAGAGCCGCACAGAGCTAACAGAGCCCACGGCCGAGCGCAGAGCCGCACAGAGCTAACAGAGTCCACGGCCGAGCGCAGAGCCGCACAGAGCTAACAGAGTCCAGCGCAGAGCTCCACAGAGCTAACAGAGTCCACGGCCGAGCGCAGAGCCGCACAGAGCTAACAGAGTCCAGCGCAGAGCTCCACAGAGCTAACAGAGTCCACGGCCGAGCCGCACAGAGCTAACAGAGTCCACGGCCGAGCCGCACAGAGCTAACAGAGTCCAGTACAGAGACGCACAGAGCTAACAGAGTCCAGTACAGAGACGCACAGGGCTAACAGAGTCCACGGCCGAGCGCAGAGCCGCTACTTTTCTGGGAATCCCACACAGTCAATAAACAGATCGAAGCAGGTACGGCGAAATGGCCCGTTTGTGTAAAATGAGCCGTCTGCACGCGGTAAATGTGCCGGGGGGGTGTGGGGGGGGCTGGATACGGTGGGGGCCGCGGTGGCGGGCAGGGAACAGGCAGGTTACGTTGCAGAGGACAGATCTCACTGTTTGACCAGTGACAGAAGGGGTACAGAGTGACCTTTCTGTACACTTACTGATTTTCTTCAGCATGTAAGTACATTTCGGACATAACTGCAGACATAAAACACTGGCCACAGACAGAGACTGAGTGTAGTTTTTTTAATGGTAAAAAGCTGAAGGGGAAGCACAGCTGAGGCTGAGGCTGAAGCTGATGGTTTTATCAGCCTCAGTGTTGTTAGTCCATCCAAACCCACAACGCCGCTGCTGCCCCTCTTCACTTCTCAGGGTTTTACTGATCCTGGAGGATTTACATTTCTCTCTCTCTCTCCATTTTTCTCTCCACCCACACCTCTCTCTCTGCTGTATGTTAAAGTCTCTCTCCCTCTGCTGTATGTTATAATTTTTCTCTCCCTCTCTCTCTCTCTCTCGCCCACTTCCTGCGGAGCGGCGGGAAAACACCCGGAGGCAGCGCCCGTTTCCATGGCGGCAGCTTCGGGTGCTGTCCCCTGATTGGCCCTCACGCTTCGTAATTTAAGTGTTTTTGTTTTTTAACTTTTTTTTTTAAGTGAGCAGGTGACCCGTTAGAGTCGATGTGCCCCCCCCCCCCCCAGGCCAGGCACACTGAAGGCGGGTGGAGAACAAGCAGAAGTGGGAGGGGGGACACATATTAATGACGCGCCATCATTTCCTAATACCGGTTCACAGCATGGTGCCGCACACAAATGACTTCCCCCCCCACACACCTTTGTTAATTAAAAAAAGAAAAAAATTCATTAAAATGCAAGATGACTATTTATAAGGAGCCAGGCGGGAAAATCACACGGAATCATGTAATAAAGGAGGAATTACCCAGAATGCACTGCGCCTGTGCTCCAGCTGGGTCTGTTACAGCATCCTAACCTCTAACGTCCCTGCATCCTCACAGCAACGTTACTGCAACGTTACTGCAACGTTACTGCACCCTAACCTCTAATGTCCCTGCATCCTTACAGCAACGTTACAGCATCCTAACCTCTAACGTCCCTGCATCCTTACAGCAACGTTACTGCATCCTTACAGCAACGTTACTGCAACGTTACAGCACCCTAACCTCTAATGTCCCTGCATCCTTACAGCAACGTTACTGCATCCTTACAGCAACGTTACAGCAACGTTACTGCACCCTAAACTCTAACGTCCCTGCATCCTTACAGCAACGTTACTGCATCCTTACAGCAACGTTACTGCACCCTAACCTCTAACGTTACTGCATCCTTACAGCAACGTTACTGCACCCTAACCTCTAACGTTACTGCATCCTTACAGCAACGTTACTGCATCCTTACAGCAACGTTACTGCATCCTTACAGCAACGTTACTGCAACGTTACTGCAACGTTACTGCGCCCTAACCTCTAATGTCCCTGCACCCTTACAGCAACGTTACAGCACCCTAACCTCTAACGTTCCTGCATCCTTACAGCAACGTTACTGCAACGTGTTAACACCCTAACCCGGCCCAAAACCCGACTTACGTCCCCCCCCCCCACCAGAGAGACAGGGGGTAAAACCTACTTAGCCCCTCCACAGAGAGGGGACGGGGGGGACAAAGAGGTGCCTTCATAAAGGAGCAAATAACATAACCCCCCCTAGCCCCCCCCCCATGGCAGCCCACAGGTGGAAATAGAGGGGAAATCAATGTGCTGTTTACCCCCCGAGTGTGGCACGGCGGGCGGGGGGGGGGGCGGATCTGTGGGAGAACGGGGGAGCCCCGCCCCGTCCCATCCCAGGACTGGTTGGGTTTCCCGGAGGGGGGGCACAAAGGGGGCACTGTTTCGGGGTACACAGCACCGCAGTGTCCTGTGAGAGAGGAGCTGTGACGTACACGGGAACCGCAAAGGGGTACCCAGCCCCCAATTTCAGCATATTACAGCAAACACAGCATCGTACGTGCGCAGTGTCTCTCTCTCTCTCCCCGTCTCTCTCTATCTCTGTCTCTCTCTCCCTCTAACTCTGACTCTCTCTCTCTCTCCCTCTCTGTCTCTGTCTCTATCTCTGTCTCTCTCTCCCTCTAACTCTGACTCTCTCTCCCTCTCTGTCTCTTTCTCCCTCTCTCTCTCTAACTCTGTCTCTCCCTCTCTCTGCCTCTCCCTCTCTCTCCCTCTCTCTCTCTCTCCCTCTCTCCCTCTGTCTCTCTCTCCCTCTCTCTCTCTCTCCCTCTCTCCCTCTCTGTCTCTCCCTCTCTCCCTCTCTCTCGCTTTGTCTCTCTGTCTGTCTCTTTCTCACACACACACAGACACACACACATTTGCAATTTTTTCATTATAAATGTAATCATATAAAAATGACAAATGTCATGCATCAGTAAAGATGTAATAACTGTGCTGAGTGAATGAGCGCTACTCCGCTGGTCTGCTCCAGAAAAGCAGGGCCTGGATTAAGCTTTGAGGGGTCCAGGAGGACCAGTCTTTCAACCCAAAGCCCCTCATCTTCCCCTGAACTCCTCGCAACCCTGCCTGCTCATCTCAACCATTAAACACACCTCATCCCGCTAAGTACAGCAGGCTAGGTAATAACACGCTTATTACACCAGAGAGTAGAGTCATTATCTGTGAGTGAGAATCCGCTAAGTACAGCAGGCTAGGTAATAACACGCTTATTACACCAGAGAGTACAGTCATTATCTGTGAGTGAGAATCTGCTAAGTACAGCAGGCTAGGTAATAACACGCTTATTACACCAGAGAGTAGAGTCATTATCTGTGTGTGAGAATACGCTAAGTACAGCAGGCTAGGTAATAACACGCTTATTACACCAGAGAGTAGAGTCATTATCTGTGTGTGAGAATCCGCTAAGTACAGCAGGCTAGGTAATAACACGTTTATTTTACTGGAGAGTAGAGGCATCACACATGCACACACATATACGAACATGCACACGGGCACACACACACAGTCACACACACACACACACACACACACACACGCACGCACACACACACACACACACACATACACAGACACGCACACACACACACACACGCAGACACGCACGCACGCACACACACACACACATACACAGACACGCACACACACACACGCACACACACGCAGACACACACACACACACGGTTTTCCTTTCTAAGACAGAGCCAAAGCTGCTGATCTGATTTGGCACAGAGGTGATGTCATTAGGTGATGTAACCAGGAGGGGCGGGTAGTGCCCCCCAGGGCAAACCAATGCCAGTCCTGTAATGGAGAGGAGCGCAGTCTCTGGTTTCACCCATGGAGAGAGAGGAGCGGGGGGCGGGGGGGTGAGGGGGGGTGGGAGGGGTGGGGTGTGAGGTCATTATTTGGCGGGTGGACAGCAGATCTGTGCAGTACCTCTGGATGCTGGTGGTCACAGGAGAGTATCAGCTGATCTTCACTCCAGTCCCAAACCCCCCCTCCCCCCCCCCCCGCTCCACACACAGATGCATCTGTCCCGCACGGCGCATGAGTGCTGCCCGTCTCCACTGGCACGGTCATCTACACCCCCCCTCCAGCGTCCCCCCCCCCCCCATGCTGTCTCTGTGCCCGACAGTCTGCCCGCAGCTCCTGCACCCACTCAGCGCACGCCCTGCGTCGCCTCGGTGTCCCCTGCAGCAGCTGCGCAGGTGCAGTCTGCATTTCCTGCATGCGTGTGTGCCCTATCCCCTGTGTGTGAAACGCAGGCAAGTCCTGCGACGCTGGTCTGTGTGTATCGCAGACTTGGGGGGGGGGGGGGTGTTTAGGCTGCCACCTCAGTGAGGAAATGCAATCCTGATTAACACAGCTGCCAACTACCCCTACCTGTCTGCAACAGAACACAAACACACACTGCGCCAACACACACACACACACACACACACACACACTCCTGCTCTACTGAGGACAGAAACACACACACACTCCTGCTCTACTGAGGACAGAACCACACACACACTACTGCTCTACAGAGGACAGAACCACACACTCCTGCTCTACTGAGGACAGAACCACACACTCCTGCTCTACAGAGGAGAGACCCACACACACACACTCATGCTCTACAGAGGACAGAAACACACACACACTCCTGCTCTACAGAGGATAGAAACACACACACACTACTGCTCTACAGAGAATAGAAACACACACTGTGCCAACACACACACACACACTACTGCTCTACAGAGGATCGAAACATACACTGTGCCAACACACACACACACTACTGCTCTACAGAGGATACAAACACACACTGTGCCAACACACACACACACTACTGCTCTACAGAGGACAGAAACACACACACACACACTCGAGCTTTACAGAGGACAGAAACACACACACACACACACACACTACTGCTCTACAGAGGATAGACACACACACACACACACTACTGCTCTGCAGAGGACAGAACCACACTGTATTACACACACCCTACAAACTCCCGCCATCTGCCCCAGGCTCTCCTCTGTAATGGGGAGGGTGGTTGGGGGGGGGGGGGGGGGTAATTTGGCCGCTTTGATCCGTCTGACCACAGGCCGGGCTGAGATCCGTTCCCTCTGCAGGTTTCTGGCAGATGGGACCAGGTGGGGGGGGGGGGCATCCTGACCCCTGAGCAGTTCTGAGCATGTGTGAAAGGAGCAGGGGGCGGAACCTAAAGACAGCAGCTCTGAGCGTGTGCATGAGGCTAAGGGGGCGGAGCCTAACGACAGCAGCTCTGAGCGTGTGCGACAGGAGCAGGGGGCGGAGCCTAAAGACAGCAGTTCTGAGCGTGTGCATGAGGCTAAGGGGGCGGAGCCTAACGACAGCAGCTCTGAGCGTATGTGACAGAAGCAGGGGGCGGAGCCTAAAGACAGCAGTTCTGAGACAGAGGTAACAGGCATTTAGTGGGGGCACTAAATATTCAGCTTATTTTCTGCACATTCTCTGTTCCTATCAGCTGTTGCTGCTGCCCCCCCCCCACCCCCCCACGAGGTGTTTGCCTGGTATCCACAGGCGTCATTCCCCCGGTGCATAGAGCTTCCTGGAAGTGTGTCACAAATCCACCCCCCCCTCCACCCCCACCCCCATCCCCACCGAATGTCCCACATATGAACTCTTCCTCCTCCTACACAAGAACACGCCTCTTTCCTCAGAACTACACTCCGAGCATGTTGCTCTCTGTGCTACAAGTGCACAACACCCTGTACTGCAAACACACAATACTCTGTTCTATAAGAATACTGCTCATAGAGAGTATAGTACAAAAAATCTGTACTACACTCCGTATAAACACGCTATTAATCTATACTATGAGCACGCCATATTCTGCACAGTGAGAATGTCCCACTCTGCTGTAAGCCTGTGTTATGTGCAGGTGCTGAAGCTAACCCTCTGCATGTGACCTGTGCTCCACCTTAACGAGCTGCTAATTGCCTGATTGGCTTTGCCTGCCGGTGGCCCTACATCGCTCTGCTGCAGCTCAAGAGCAGGGAGAAGCTTTGTGGAGCAGTTTCATGGCTGGACCTGCAGATCTGCGGTTTTGCTTTGGTTATTTATTTGTCTCTTTATGTACGGTGTTCGGACGGTGAATGTTGTGTGAGTGTTGTGCGAGCGTTGTGTGAGCGTTGTGAGAGCATTGTGCGAGCGTTGTGAGTGTTGAGGGAGCGTTGTGATAGCGTTTTAAGAGCGCTGTGTGAGTGTTGTGAGAGCATTGTGCGAGCATTTTGCGAGTGTTGTGAGTGTTGAGGGAGCGTTGTGAGAGCATTTTAAGAGCGTTGTGTGAGTGTTGTGAGAGCGTTGTGCGAGTGTTGTGAGTGTTGTGCTAGCGTTGTGCGAGTGTTGTGCGAGCGTTGTGAGTGTTGAGGGAGCGTTGTGAGAGTGTTGTGAGAGCGTTGAGTGTTGTGAGAGCGTGTTGTGTGAGTGTTGTGAGAGCATTTTAAGAGCGTTGTGTGAGTGTTGTGAGAGCGTTGTGCGAGTGTTGTGAGTGTTGAGGGAGCGTTGTGAGAGTGTTGTGAGAGCGTTGAGTGTTGTGAGAGCGTGTTGTGTGAGTGTTGTGAGAGCGTTTTAAGAGCGTTGTGTGAGTGTTGTGAGAGCGTTGTGCGAGTGTTGTGAGTGTTGAGGGAGCGTTGTGAGAGTGTTGTGAGAGCGTTGAGTGTTGTGAGAGCGTGTTGTGTGAGTGTTGTGAGAGCGTTTTAAGAGCGTTCCGATAGCACTGGCCGTAGGTGTATTTGCACAGCACTCCCTCTCTCACCGCTGAGCACACAAGCCCAGGACGGAACAGACAACAAAGAGGACTGTTTAGGCCGTTACCATGGTGCCCAACATGATGCCATCCTTTCTCCAGGACGCAGAGAGCACTGCTGCTGAAGGCAAGCCCATGCGCAATGGTGAAAGCAGTCCCCGGTGCGCAACAGTGAAACCGGTCCACGGTGCGCAACAGTGAAACCGGTCCCCAGTGCGCAACAGTGAAACTGGTCCCCGGTGCGCAGCAGTGATGCTGGTCCCCGGTGCGCAGCAGTGATGCTGGTCCCCAGTGCGCGACAGTGAAACCGGTCCCCGGTGTGCGACAGTGAAACCTGTCCCCCGGTGTGCGACAGTGAAACCGGTCCCCGGTGAGTGACAGTGAAACCGGTCCCCGGTGAGCGACAGTGAAACCTGTCCCCGGTGCGCGACAGTGAAACCGGTCCCCGGTGAGCGACAGTGAAACCGGTCCCCGGCACAGTAGGGTGCTTGTGTGGGAGAAGTGAAAGACTTGCACAGGCAAGGATGAGTCAGACCCTAAACATGTTCCTGCTCCTGCAACCCCCCCCCCCCACTGCTCCCAGGCAAGCCAATCAAAACTGGGACTGGGATCATCACTCCCACCCAGAGCAAAACAAGCCACCCCCCCCCCATCCTGCGGAACATCATCACAGGAATACAAGCCTCGGCACGTACACCCCCCCAACTCAGAGCGCACACACTGGGACCATCTGCCCTGAACCCCAAAAACCCCAGACTGGCAAAGCCCCCCTCCACACATGGATCCAAACTCAGACACTGTGGGCAAGCAGAGACACAAAGAGTCACCTCAGTACCACCTCGCCAGCACCCCCACCCCCCTCCTCCAATATCATATCGGGGTGCCCCCATCACTCACAGATTTCCCCCCTCCCCCCCTGCACAAAGCAAACATGGCAGGAAGCACAGGCCACACTGTGCAGGTCTGAAGCATGTTCCTCTTCACAGATCTGACGTCTCTGATCGATGCCCCCTAGAGGCCGAACAGAGGAGAGTCTCACCTGCAGGTCCTCAAATCCTGAGCTGCGGTTTGTTTCAGGTTTTTAATAGCATTTATTTATTATACGGCTGATAGGACCCTGCCCTCAGGGTTAAAGGAACAGAGCTGGAACAGTCTCACTTTGCTCAGTCAGTCAAGGTCAGCACTGTCTCCCTCTGTCTCTCTCTCTCTCTCTCTCTCTCTCACACACACACACACACACATACACGCACACACACACATACACAGTCTCTAACACACAGACACAAACCCACCCACATTCTCACACACACACACACACACACCCACACTACTCCCCGGGACTAATACACAGCCCCCGTATTGATCGCTATGGTAACATCCAAAGCCTCCTGATCTGTTTACCTGCTTATTATAGGCTGAGTAGAAAAGAAGATCAAAGGGCCAGGTAGACTCCAGCATGGCCTTCCAGCACACCTAAGGAGGAGGAGGGGCTCAGAGCTCAACGGGACCCCCCTGGTCCCACAGGTGTGTGAACGCCTGTCTCCTGTTCTGATTATTCTGGAACAGTCAGCAACGTGAAATGAGCTTTACTCTGAAGGACATAGGTACCATACCCATAACCCCAACCACTTACTCCTATAGCCCACCCCCCCAACAAGAACCCCCCCATAACCCCTACCACCTGCCCCATAACCCCCCCGCCAACATGAAACTCCCCCATACACCCCAAACACCTACCCCTATATCTCCCCCAACAAGAACCCCCACATACACTCCTACAACCTACCCCTATAGCCCCCCATACCCCCCTACCACCTACCCCTATAGCCCCCCCATACCCCCTACTGCCTATCCCTATAGCCCCCCGAACAAGAACCCCCCAAACACCCCTACCACCTACACCCATAACCCCTACTACCTACCTCTATAGCCCCCCCCCAACAAGAACCCCCACATACACTCCTACCACCTACCCCTATAGCCCCCCCAACAAGAACCTCCCAAACACCCCTACCACCTACACCCATAACCCCTACTACCTACCCCTATAGCCCCCCCAACAAGAACCCCCCCCATAACCCCTACCACCTGCCCCTATAACCACCCCCCCCGCCAACATGAAACCCCCCATACCCCCCTACAACCTGCCAATGACACACTTATTTTATTAACTTATTTGCTCAGACAAATCCCTGCTAATACATGTTTAAATAGAATAAATAGAACACTAAACTAACCAGAAACAACAGCAGACCTTAAGTGTTGCTGTAGTGCCAGTTTTAATCCGCAGAAGGACATGTAGATTTATGACCTTCATAATTGAGAATAATAAAAAAACAGGTGTGTAAGACGGACCTTTATATTTTTACAACAATTCTAAGAAATCATTTAAAAAATATTTTAAAGAGTAAGAGCATGATCTGGGCCTGCGGGGCGAGCCAGACCTGCCTGCCTCAGCGAGCAGCAGGAGAGAGAAATCGCAGCTCTCTGTGAGGTCCCCACTTTGTGCTGATCTGATAAAAAGTAGCGGCCTTATCCTTCATGACCACAGACCTGCACCGCACACACACACGCACACGGGCGGCTCCAGGTCTGACTGGGCTAAACACACAACACAACGGACGGGAAGAATGTGCAGTGTGAGTGTGTGTGTGTGTGTGAGTGTGTGCGTGGGTGTGTGTGTGTGGGTGTGTGAGAGTGTGTGCGTGTGTGTGAGTGTGTGTGCATGTGAGTGTGTGTGGGTGTGTGAGTGTGAGAGTGTGTGGGTGTGTGCGTGTGTGTGCACGCTTGTGTGGGAGGGAGAGAGAGAGAGAGATAGCGAGAGAGAGAGAAAGACAGAGAGAGAGAGGGGGGCGGGAAGAGAGATGGGGGGGGAATATACCTGGCTAAGCATACCTCTGAGTACAGTCTGCTGAAGGGCACACACAAATAGTCACTCAAAAGCTAAATGTAAATGTTGTAAGTTCATTTTAATTAAAACACTGCAGCAAATATTTTTTCCACTCAAAGTTCTCCCATCAAGAGATGTGGAGCTGAGCTGAGCTTCCTGGCCGATAAACATCCTCCAGCTTCCACAGCCTTACCCGGAAGCGTGTAAACTCTTCCCATCAGCCACTGCTTCTTCCTGCATTTTCCTTCCTGGCCTCGCACTTATTTCTGATGTGGATGCCTCATCCAGAGGTTTTCTGAGAACTTCGCCGAGCAGAAAAAAACGCCTACAGGTTCAGCAGGGCGACAGAGCCAACACGATACCCACAATGCACCACACATATTCCATCACAGGAGTAATGTACAGTAACCTACTCAAAGTTGTGAAACAGATCCTGACCACGACGTCCCGCCGTGACTCAAGCGGAGAATTCCCCCAACGGTCCCGGCCTCCAGTTTCACAATCAGTCACTAATGGACCTGCCGTGAACCGGCCATGCGAAACCGTATAATCACACGCGCGCCAAAACCAGCCCTCCCCGGCGGAGTACGGCGGGACAGCCCGAAAACAAGCTTTTATCAGCAAGAATGCAGAACAACAGAGAAACTCAATCTCCCACGTCCCCCTGCCACAGCGCCACACACAGAGCGCACTGAAGGATGTAGCACGAGGGGAATCTGATAGCGCGGCACGCGGGGCTCTGGTTTTAAATGCTGTGAGTACACCGACGGAAACGGTCAGTTAAACAGCAGCCCGCGAGCCAGGACGGCGTGGAACAAATGGAACAAGATCGGTTTGAAAAAAGCAGAATGGCGCCGTGGTTAACAAGCAGCCAAACGTGCCTCAGTGTTTCATGCAAATATTAACACATTCACAACATTCCCCTCAAAACACATTTTCACTAGAGAGAGAGAGAAGAAACACTTCACTGACTGTGTGTTGCCTGTTAAAACGTGCCAGTTGCAGGCCTAACGTAAAACCTACCTATTGCAAGTGCAATCCGTAAATTTTTGTGAAGTGAAAAAATAAATATTATAACAATAATAGCTGACATATTATAATGAATAATAATATGTCAGCTAGCCAAAGAAGTACGATTATTAGGGTAAATGTTAATTGAGTGCCGATATGACACAGGGTGTCGTTTGTTGCATGTGACATGTACCGTCCTGCTATAGAACGCTACAATCCCGCAGTGTCATAAAAGCCCCATTGTATGCACAACACCACAGACAGGAACCACACAGCCAGTTTATAACAGGGGTAACATTCCCCGTGATTCACAGAAAATGAGAAGCCAGTTCCCAGACGACCTGGTTAAAATAAAGGTGAAATGAAATATAAATCGTCACATTGAATTATCTCTTCTTTTTCGGGTGGGAACATTTTTTGAAGGTGGTCGCGCCACCATAACTGCGTCCTGTTAGTAAATCAAAAAATCTGAACCTATTACAAAACCAGCCTAAAATCTAATTCGAGCGCAATCGTTCAGACAATCAGACGTACCAAAATCAGCGTTGCTCAAACCCTCCACACAGCATATCACAGATTTATGTGTTTTCCGTGTTCACTGAGGTAATATAACATCGTTTCTCCAATAACATTAGTTCTGAAATGCAGTGTTCTCACACATTGCGATTTTCTTCCCTTTTTGGAAGGGGTGGCGTCATTTGGGGTCATACAGTGTTCGCAAGCAGCAGAATCCAAAAAACATATATATAGATAGGCTATAATAATTTTTAAAAAGCAATATAACTACTCATACGCATAACACAGAAGAACTGGGTGTACACAGTACACAAAGGCTTCACGCCCGAACATCTAGTCACTGGTGTCTCGCTAACATTACATCACCAATATTTTCAGAATCGGCATGTTCCATTTACACGCACCGTGGCTCGTCTCTGTCCTGAAATACCCCGAGCCTTAATCAAGAGGTCTGGCTGTGCGGATGGTGGAGGGTCCCAGCCATGCGGCTGTACTGGAGCGGAGAAGTGCCACAGAACGGCACATCGCCGATCGATGATGCCGTGCACTTTACCGTTAACAAGGTCCCATTTAACACAGCACAATAAATAAATAAATAAATAAATAAATAAATAAACTATGGCTACACGCATTTATAACACATACTCTAGATATCAGTGCCAACAAAGGAAGGCTTGCAAAAACAAATAGTAACAATGGAAAGTAAAACAGGTTAAAGCCCATTTGTCCCAGGCGACATATGTGACCGCTCGACTGTACAGATTTCAGGTGGTACAACAAAAGCAAGCAGACACATAGCCGTTCTTCTCCCGGGTAATTTCGCTCACACACAGGTAGCCTAGCAAGCGTCCCCATTGGATTTTCATGCTGTAAGAGATTCCGCTAAATGGGACGCATGACTGTACACAGAAAGCTCCTTGGAAATTGGCAGCTGTACCTTGAAAATGCCGTAAAATGCAGTAGAACCGCTCTTCGTTTGCCGTCGGCGACGCAATGATATACTGTAGCGATCTAGCGGTCTGCCTACAGTACGCCAAGCACAACGTAGTAAACTAAACCGTTGATAAAACTAATATGGTATCTCTGACATTTCCGCTGTATTGTACAGCAGTGACAAGCCTAACGTAATGATATTAACCGACGTTTGCTGTGTGAAATACAGCTATTGTGTCAAATTAGCCTATTGCACTTTCCGTGCGGGAAAATGTTTAATCTAAAAACGAAACCGGACATAGGACAATTAAAACAGAAAAAAATACTGTCTACTAAATAACCGCTCTCAAAACTGCGATAGGGTCGCCAAATTAATTCATTTTTTCCCTCCCTACCACTTGCAAGAATTGGTCAAAACGGGCATTTCCAGGACGCGGTGTTCCGCGCGTGTCCAGAGACAGAGTCGTTTTCCGTTAATATTCTTTATTGCCGCCGGTAAATTGACATAACAGCCTATTAATCATCACAATCGCGGGGTTATCCTTGCAGTGACTCCGGGCAGCGTATCGTGCGATTTTTGGTATGATAGCCTACAGTAGGCTACGCACTGTTGCTTAACGAATAGTTTACCTAACAGGAATAAAATATATCCTGTACAGGTACAATAAAATCACAGGCGCCGCAAGCAGGCTGTTTGCTTCATAGAACAACACGGCACAGTACAGTAACCCGGGACAGTAACTAGCGTAGATTAATTTGCAAATCTATGACAGTCGCTAAAGGCAATAGCGATAGCCAGCTAACTAGCTTGCTACGGCTATCTCACACCACGTTTTTAATAAAGGACAACAGCAGAAACATTGCTGCACTTCATAATTCATACAACAGCAGCATACTAACAGATTTCTGTTAAATCGCGATGTAAGATTTAACATAGCAGCCAGTTAGCTGCATAAAGAAAACAGCCTATCCCACGCTGAAAAAGACGTAGCTGCACTTAACGCGACAGGACATAGCATAACCTACCATTTGATTTTCTACAAAATAAAATACTACAGTTAATGCAAATTAATAGACAGTTTTCTCATGTTGGTTACAAGCTCTGTTTATCTTAGTAGCCTAAACTGGGGTGTTAAACATGGACATTAACATTGCGTGCCAAACCCGCCTGAACTTCACCTTAGCCTATTCTACCGTACCATATCTCATTTTATATCGTACCACCCCCTTCTGCCGTACGTTTCCCCCTTTCACTCTCAGACGAGTCAACGATATCACACTTAAAACAAGTCATACTAAAAATATACGAGCATGCAATAGCGCCAAATTAGCTACCTGACAGTGTGGAGAGAACTGCAGCCATTTATCCCATAGTGGGAGACCGGCGGCGGAGCGCATCTCCCCGGGAATGTGACGGTGTGCGCGGCTCCTTCGCTCGCAGCGCCGCTGGGAGGCAGATCGGGACGGTCGGGGGGCTTTCCCTCTTCCCTGTCAAAGTGCAACTGCGATCCCACATTCAGCTGATCAGCACAACAAAAACACCGTCTCGCGCTACGCAAACACTCCGCGCCGCACCACCCCGCACGAGACGCCCCGGGGGCCCCGCCCCCTTTCCCGACCTCCCATTGGCCCGGCCCTCTCCTCTTTTGCATCTGGTTAATTATTCATGAGGCGAGGGCGTGCGGTGGAGTCTATTGGCTGCTAGTGGTGTCATCTCTCTCCCCTCGTTGAAATCCCCGCCTCCATATCAACAACAGCGACTGTCAGATGACGTCATGGAACATTCCGAAAATTCCAAGCCGCGGCATTCGGCAGGGCCCAGGAGGCGGGCGGCTCTGCCCCTCTTTCAGGCGCTGGGTCTCGCGCGGTAACCTCTGTCCGCGGGGAGAAAGCCTGGCGGCAGAAAAAGCGTGCTTTGAAGCAGTGCGCCTTGGTACACTGGAGCAGCTATTGTTTGGAGTTTCAAGCTGCGATGCTAGAGGAAGAGGGTTTTCCGGTGTTAGTTGGGGGGCGGTGGGGGGGGGGGGGGGGGGGGGGGGGCTGCAGTGTCATCAGTGTGCCCCAGCAGTGTGTGATTGACAGCTGGGTGCAGCGGGAGGTAAGTGTGCACACAGGAGAATTTCCCTGTTCAGTGCAGCAACTAACACCTGAGACCTGTAAGAGAGGCATTCATCATGGGTATACTCACACACTCACACATGCACGCACACACACACGCACACACACACACACACACAGGGTGAGAGAGACACAGAGCCAGCGTGCACTTCCTGGACCGCCGGGGAGGGGGGGGGGGGGGTCACCCCACAGACCCCCCTGCCCCCCCCCCCCCCAGCTCATGCTCACATTTGCTGCCTCTCTCATGCAGCTCAGACCCCCCACCCTCTGCAGCCACACTGAGAGGGGGGGGATAATAAAAAGCACGTAAGCCCCCCCCGACCCCTCCCCCCCCCCCCGTCGGTGCCCCGTCCTGCGCACTGAAAGGTGAGCGGCCTTGCTGCGTTAAAGCCATTAAAAAAATATCTCCATTCATAAAACCCGAGCAGAACTGCAGCCCTGACTGCCATCGCGAGCTCTTCTGTGGCTGCAGATCTTGTGATTCACAGAGAACTGTCGGCCCACCATGAGCCCACTTTAACAGATGGGGACCCTTCTGCCTCCTGGATCACCATGCCAACATCTCAGCAAGGCATTCTGGGTAGAGGCATGCTCACTTACATCAACCAAAGCAGGCCTACTTTACACCCCCACCACAACTTACACCATCTTTACTAACACCAGCAAATTACACCATCTTTACTCACACTAGCAACTTATACCATCTTTACTCACACCACAATTTACACCATCTGTACTCACACCACAACTTACACCATCTTTACTAACACCAGCAAATTACACCATCTTTACTCACACCAGCAACATACACCATCTTTACTCACACTAGCAACTTATACCATCTTTACTCACGCCACAATTTACACCATCTGTACTCACACCACAACTTACACCATCTTTATTAACACCACAACTTAAACCATCTTTACTAGCAGGCAGAAGTCTGAACCCTGAAGCAATGTTCCTGATGCGCTGCTCTCTAGAGCTGCAGCACTAGCGTCTCACACTGCAGAACAGTGTCTTTCACGGTGTAAAGTCGTTTTGTTTCTGCTCATTCAGTGGAGTTAAGTGTAACTCAGTCCAGGGTTAAGAAAGGGTTAAGAAAGGACCTTCTTTCAGGCTGGACATGCACGCGCTTCTGTCTCCATGTAAAGACAGTGAGGAGGGTTTCTAACGTGACCTGGAGGTCTCTCAGTGCATTGTGGGTGTCTGGCTTGTGCTAAACCCCTTGCAGGCAAACAGATATGATCGTTTCTGTATGGCTCAAACGAGCCGTGTCTGCTGTGTTTGAGCTCTCTCACTCTCACAGCTGATTCAGTACCACTGGACCCGGGGCCTCACAGCTGATTCAGTTCAGTACCACTGGACCCGGGGCCTCAGAGCTGATTCAGTTCAGTACCACCAGAACCGCAGCTGGCTACTAAAGACCTGTCTGACAGTCCCGACACCGTTCCTTAGCAACACTTCCAGTGGCCGAAGGTTCCTCCTGAGTCCTAGTTTATGATGTGAAGCTGGTCTGGAAAAATATGCACTTGCAGAGTTTTCTTTTTGTTACACAATTTCAACCTCCTCAACTCAAAGGCAATAAAAAGTCCGAGTTCAGCATTTTCACCCATCAAAGCAATTCTGCTGGGAAGGCTGGTCTGCGGAAATCTGTAAAAGCAACGTGGCACTGAGGACCAGGACACACGGGGAATATCGACACATCCTGGGTGTTGCTAGGTGATCAGTCACATGACAACACAACAACCTGGGCCCACTTTTAGGATCTGTTAATTCTAAAGCGTTTTATTCTCATTTCTGTCAGCTTAATTTCACAGGCAGTGCATTAGCTGGCTGCTACTGTTACAATAAAGTGAGTTAGCCGGACAGGAGAGAGCTGATCTGTGATTACAGATGGCTGGAGAACAACATGTGCTGTTCAGAACCGCGGCCTTTGGCTGACTTTATTGAGCCCATATTCTTAAGCACACAGTGTACCCCGATGCTCACTGGTCACACACGTAATGCATATTTCACATGTAAATTTGCATGAAACCAGGATGCAAAAGACGCACACAGAGACACCTCTTATCTCTTCTCTCGAGTAAAAGTGTTTAAAACACTCGCCCGTTGCCAGGGAGATTCCCACCGCATCTATACCGGCCACCATGTTTGTCCTCTCTCTGCTTCCTTCCTGTCTCCAGCACGCAGCTCCTTGAAAGCATCACGGCAGCAAAACCTCGTTAACCGATCCAATTAAGCAATTAAGGACCTGTTTTACGGTTAAATGGATGGAGTACCGGGATGGGCACGCCGGCTGCACTGGCCACACCCACCGGCTTGTTAGCGGACAGTTTTGTGATTCATAGAGACGGGGGGGTGGGACCGTGGGGGGGGGTATATGCTGTCGTCAGCTGATTCCAGAGCCACTTCCAACTAACTGAGGCCCATCTCCCAGCATGCCCTGGGGGCTCCCGGCGAGTTTAAATCACTTAGCACAGTACTAATGGTAGTACAATGCATAGCCCTCCTGGGGCCTGTTACTGGGTTTAACCATAAAAAAGGCTCCTATTCAATCAGGCCCAGCTCCGGGGAGGGGGGGGGGAGGGGGGGCTTTACATGAATTCACTTGGTTATTTTTGAGGGGGTTGGATTTTGCCAAATCTTCCCTCACAGCCAGGAAAAAATGAGAAAAAATGAATTTAAAAAGAAAAAAAAATCTTCCAGCGCTTTTCAGGAGGCTGAAATATCACTCCTGGGGGAGGTTTGAGCAGGTCTGTCCTGCGCTGAAGTGAACAGAGGAATCCAGCGCAGACTCTGAAGGAGGGGATGGCTATTTGTGCTGCTTCTAACAAAGCCATGGTGGGGGGGGGGGGGGTGTAGCATTAATTACACCACACCAAAAGAAAACCTGTTTTCCTGGGCTGACTGGTTTGGTGTCCTTTCATTTCTAATTTTCAATTTTTTCTCCACAACTCAAATTACAGCGAGAACATCAGCTGCTGATCTTCCTGGTTAATGCAACACGGGAGCCAGTTTACCCTCCCTCCCTCTACCACTCTCTTTCTCTCCCTCTCTCCCTCTACCTCTCTCTTTCTCTCCCTCTCTCCCTCTACCTCTCTCTTTCTCTCCCTCTCTCCCTCTACCTCTCTCTTTCTCTCCCTCTCTCCCTCTACCTCTCTCTTTCTCTCCCTTTCTCTCCACTCCTTGTCTCTCTCATTCCCTCAATCCCTCTCCTTCTCTCTTACTCTCTCTCATCTACTCTCTCACTCCCCCTCTCTTCTTCTATACCTCTCATCCTCTCCCTCCCCCTCTCTCTCTCTCTGTTCCTGGGGCGTGGTGGGCTGACAGCCCCCCCATGGCTGTACAGCAGTACTCAGTACTTACAGTGTCTCAGTGCAGTGCGGGGGGGCGCGTGAGGGGTGGAGGGGCTCTGAGCGGTGGGGGGGGGGGGCGGGGGGTCTGGGGGGGGTAGGGTATGAGGGGTGGGGGTCTGAGGGGGGGTAAGGTATGAGGGGTGGGGGTCTGAGGGGGGGTAGGGTATGAGGGGTGGAGGGGTTCTGAGCTGTGGGGGGGGGTGTCTGGAGGGGGGGGTAGGGTATGAGGGGGGGTATGAGGGGGGGTAAGGTATGAGGGGTGGGGGTCTGAGGGGGGGTAGGGTATGAGGGGTGGAGGGGTTCTGAGCGGTGGGGGGGGGGGGTCTGGAGGGGGGGGTAGGGTATGAGGGGGGGAGGGGGTCTGAGGGGCCGAGTTTCTTACAGGACCTCCACAGGGCGGTCCTGCCATGGTGGTTCAGCACTTCTGGGTTCCACAGATGCCACCGTCAGAACCCAGAGAATTTCAGAATCAGCAGCGCAGAATCAGTCACACACACACACAACCAACCGATTATGGGTTATGTGTGTGTGTGTCGGATGGGTTGGTGAGGTGTGTGTACATATGTGTGTGTGTGTTTGTGGGGTGCATGCATGGGTTGGTGAGGTGTGTGTACATATGTGTGTGTGTGTGTTTGTGGGGTGCATGCATGTTTGTGTGTTTGCATGTGTGTGCGGGTGTGCGTTTGTGTGTGTGTGTGTTTGGGGGTGTGTGTGCGCGTGCAGCCAGTGCTGACAGATCGAAGGTCTCTGATCAGCCAGAGGGGGCGCTGTTCTGCAGTAAAGCCTCCTTCCTGATCAGGTTGACACTGTGAACCATGGGCTCAGTTGGCACAGGCCAGACCAGGGAAAAAAATATGCATCTGACACCAATAAAAATTCTGACTGATGACCTCTTTAAAATGAAAATGTATTTCCAAAACAAAAATTCTTTTTATTTCACCCGATAGTTTGGTTTTTGTTTGTGATGCATTTCCCCGGGAAACTGCTGAAGTGTTTCCACTTGTCCCGCCCTGTAAATAGAGTAAAACTTCAGCTTTTGCCCCAAAACTGGTGCCGTGTTGCACAGAGGCACCAGTTAGAAGTTCTTCTGTTTGAAAACACACACACACACACACACACACCCACACGCACACAGACACACATACACACACACACACACACACACACACACAGACATGCACAGATACACACACACCCCCCTCTCCTCAGTGGCAGTCTGATCCTAACAGCCTTACATAATGGAGCAGCTTCTCTCTGGCCCTCATCCTGTGGAGCTGTGTGGTTATATAACAGCATTAGCCAGCGAGCAGCACCACAGGGGCAGCAGGGCGGGGGGGGGGGGGGGGGGGGCATGAGAGGGGCAGCAGGGCGAGGGGGGGGGGGCATGAGAGGGGCAGCAGGGCGGGGGGGGGGGGGGCATGACAGGGGGCAGCAGGGCGGGGGAGGGGGGGGAAGGTTTGGGGGGGCATGACTGGGGCAGCACGGTGGGGGGGGGGTGCGAAGGTAGCCTCTTTAAGATCCCGTTCCTCTAATCAGGAGATTTTTGGGGTTTGTGGCTCTGAGCAGCCAGCCCATGCTAGCGCTGCAGCTCACCAGACAAGTGGGAGAAGTACTTCCTGTGTGAGGACTGCATGCGATGACATCATCGTCTCTAACTGCATCCTGCTGACCGGCTGGAGTCTGAATTTCTCAATGAAAAGTCCACTTTTTACTATCAGAGCTGTGCCCATGTGCTGCCCTGCTGTAATATTTACTAGCCTGCTGCAATATACTGCACTAACACACACACAAACATACTCACATGAACACGCATACACGCCCACTGCTAATATACTGCACTAACACACACACAAACATACTCACATGAACACGCATACACACCCGCTGCTAATATACTGCACTAACACACACACAAACATACTCACATGAACACGCATACACACCCGCTGCAACATACTGCACTAACACACACACAAACATACTCACATGAACACGTACACACACCCGCTGCAACATACTGCACTAACACACACACAAACATACTCACATGAACACGCATACACACTTGCACACACACAGAGCCCAGATCCACTCCACGCTGGTATTTGAAAAATTGAAAATCCAAAACAGAGACGACAGTTTCCCCATAAAATTTGAGCGATGCAACCAGGATGTTAGCCAGCCAGCAGCAACTCCATCTGATGGGATGAACTTGCTACAGAATGATTTTTTTCGTATCTTATTCATGCATTTCCCCCCTAAACCGTAGCAATAAAGAACTACAGGTTAAAAAAAATAATAATAATAATAATTCAGCATGCTAAATAAACAGGCGAGCTGAGCTGAATGTTGAGTTATGCTGGTGTTAAATGAAATTAAACCACCATCAGTACTTCCTGCCAGACCGAGTCTCTCCGGAGAATTCTGCTTCCTGTTGCAGCAGCTTCTGCCCTCTGCAGCTCAGAGGATGGAGGCACATCGTAAACCCGATACTGCTTAACCCTAACCCTAACCCAACACTGCTTAACCCTAACCCTAACCCAATACTGCTTAACCCTAACCCTAACCCAACACTGCTTAACCCTAACCCTAACCCAACACTGCTTAACCCTAACCCTAACCCAACACTGCTTAACCCTAACCCTAACCCAATACTGCTTAACCCTAACCCAACACTGCTTAAACCTAACCCTAACCCAATACTGCTTAACCCTAACCCTAACCCAAACCCAATACTGCTTAACCCTAACCCTAACCCAATACTGCTTAACCCTAACCCAATACCGCTTAACCCTAACCCTAACCCAACACTGCTTAACCCTAACCCTAACCCAACACTGCTTAACCCTAACCCTATCCCAATACCGCTTAACCCTAACCCAACACTGCTTAATCTAAACCCTAACCCAACACTGCTTAACCCTAACCCTAACCCAATACTGCTTAACCCTAACCCTAACCCAATACTGCTTAACCCTAACCCTAACCCATTACTGCTTTACTACCAAGACTCCTTTCAGTCGAACTGCAAAAAGAAAAAAGAAACAGACAAAAAAAAAAGCAGTGAAAAAAGAATTTCATTTTATTTTTCATTTTATAAAAATGTTCTGAAGTGCGTTTGTCCTCTTCGGGTTGGGAAGGTGATTCCCGGGCTTGTGTTCTTAGATGGGGTGTTATCAGCTGGAACGTCCTCTCCCCAGGACACCTTTACTGAGAGCTAAACGTGAGGATAAAACAGGGAGCACTCACAGGCCAAACTCACAGGTGTGTAGCTCACAGACCAATCTCACAGGTGTGTAGCTCACAGACCAAACTCACAGGTGTGTAGCTCACAGGCCAGACTCACAGGTGTGTAGCTCACAGGCCAAACTCACAGGTGTGTAGCTCACAGACCAATCTCACAGGTGTGTAGCTCACAGACCAAACTCACAGGTGTGTAGCTCACAGACCAATCTCACAGGTGTGTAGCTCACAGACCAAACTCACAGGTGTGTAGCTCACAGGCCAGACTCACAGGTGTGTAGCTCACAGGCCAAACTCACAGGTGTGTAGCTCACAGACCAAACTCACAGGTGTGTAGCTCACAGGCCAAACTCACAGGTGTGTAGCTCACAGGCCAAACTCACAGGTGTGTAGCTCACAGGCCAAACTCACAGGTGTGTAGCTCACAGGCCAAACTCACAGGTGTGTAGCTCACAGGCCAAACTCACAGGTGTGTAGCTCACAGGCCAAACTCACAGGTGTGTAGCTCACAGGCCAAACTCACAGGTGTGTAGCTCACAGGCCAGACTCACAGGTGTGTAGCTCACAGGCCAGACTCACAGGTGTGTAGCTCACAGGCCAAACTCACAGGTGTGTGTCGGCGGGGTGGGGCGGGGTGACGGGGGTTGGCAGGGGCCCTGGGGGGGGGGGGGGCTGTAATTACTCTGCGGATGAGAGGGAGCCGCTCCCTCAGCATCATCCCGGTGCGTCTGGGGGGGGGGCGGCAGGGGAGCACGTCCGGGGGGCCGGCAGGCTCCTGATTAATCTATTACACCGTCTCTCTCGGTGGGGGGGGGCAGGTTTGGAGGCAGAGTCTCACCCGTTCTGGGACAGAAATGCTAAGATGAGCAACACTGCACTCGCATTATGACAGGTTACCCTGGTTACCCTGCTCATACAGCGCTTCACCCATTATGCTAATATTACACAGCCTTTTTCCAGGCTGCTCGCTGCCTTAAAGTGGGCGGCATTTCCGGTCTTCCACTAAAAATAAGACCAGAGGACAGGAGCAGATGTACAGTATGTTAGCAGCATTCGTGAAGAAGACAACATAGAAAACATGACAACTGTAGCAGCCCTGACACTGTGGAGAGTGTAGCATCAGTGTGTTAACAAGCAGAGAGTGTAGCAGCAGTGTGCTAAAAATCAGAGAGAATGGCTTCAGTGTGTTAAATGTAGTGTAAGTCACAGGGAGTGTGGGGGGGGGGGTGTAGGGTGGGTGCTGTAACATGACCTCCTCTATAATGCTTAGTCAGTGTGTGTTTGGGTGCCCTAGAGCTTAGTCAGTCTGCCGATGTGTGTGTGTGTGTGTGCGTATGTGTGTGTGTGTGTGTGTGTATGCGTGTGTATGCGTGTGTGTGTGTGTGTGTGTGTGTGTGTGTGTGTGTGTGCGTGTGCGGCTTCCCCCTTGTTCATTGTTTAATGAGTCTGGCCAGTCAATGGTGAGAGAGAGGGAGAGAGAAAGAGGGAGAGGGGGAAAGAGGAAGAGAGAGTAAGAGAGAGAGAGCAGGAGGGGAAGGAGAGAGAGAGAGAGAGAGAGAGAGAGAGCAGGAGGGGAAGGAGAGAGAGAGAGAGAGAGCAGGAGGGGAAGGATAGAAAGAAAGAGAGCAGCCCTTTCCCACTGTAGAGCTGAACCAGGTTTATGATAACATCATCATGGTCATTGTAGTGGGAATTATTACACGACTGATTGGCTGATTCTTTTGGTTTCAATAACAATCAGGAAGATCTAATTCCACGGCCCTTATTAAAGCCTGTCTGGGTTTTTATGAATGAAGAGCCACAGCCATCATTGACATTACGGAGGATCCTGTTCCCCACAAGGCATCTGTGATCTTTGTTTATGACACAAAGACTTCTAATTAGGGCCATGTGCTTGACCAAGTATTCATAGTGTGCGTTTATGGCTCAAATGGCTTTGCAAAAATGACCAGATGTATTCACCACAAAGTTCCTGAAATACGACAGATGTTTTGGTAGTTCCTCAGTCGATCGGCACCAGATGCTGCAAAGCCCGTTTCTGCACGTTTTCTCCCATCTGCACCTCACCTCTGTCACGCCTGCAGGGCAGAGCCCGTCCATCGTCTTCGGCAGGCCTGCAGGGCAGAGCCCGTCCATCGTCTTCGGCTCGCGCTGCAGTCAGTCACCCAGTCAGGCCCCCGCTTGTGCTGCGGTCGCCATGGCGGCTGGCGAGTCCACCACACGCCCAGTCAGGCTGCACAGGGTCGAGGAGCGCCGATTCAAACAGACCTAAACAGCCGAGCCCAGATCTTACACAGGACTGGTTCTGAGGGTCCAGGGCTGGTTCTGAGGGTATAGGGCTGGTTCTGAGGGTCCAGGGCTGGTTCTGATGGTGTAGGGCTGGTTCTAAGGACACTGGACTGGTTCTGAGGGTATAGGGCTGGTTCTAAGGACACAGGACTGGTTCTGAGGGTATAGGACTGGTTCTAAGGACACAGGGCTGGTTCTGAGGGTGTAGGGCTGGTTCTAAGGACACAGGACTGGTTCTGAGGGTATAGGGCTGGTTCTAAGGACACAGGACTGGTTCTGAGGGTATAGGGCTAGTTCTGAGGGTACAGGACTGGTTCTAAGGACACAGGGGTGGTTTTGAGGGTATAGGGCTGGTTCTGAGGGTATATGACTGGTTCTAAGGACACAGGACTAGTTATGAGGGTATAGGACTGGTTCTAAGGACACAGGTGTGGTTCTGAGGGTCCAGGGCTGGTTCTGAGGGTATAGGACTGGTTCTAAGGACACAGGGGTGGTTCTGAGGGTCCAGGGCTGGTTCTGAGGGTATAGGACTGGTTCTAAGGACACACGGCTGGTTCTGAGGGTCCAGGGCTGGTTCTGAGGGTATAGGGCTGGTTCTGAGGACACAGTGCTGGTTCTGAGGACACAGGACTGGTTCTAAGGACACAGGGCTGGTTCTAAGGACACAGGACTGGTTCTGAGGACACAGGCAGCCCTTTAAATGCACAGCATCCTCAGACTCACACAGTAAATACTGATGTAAACTCAGTGCTGATAGCAGAATGTCCCACTGCCGGGAAAGAGAGAGATAAGGAGCCCGAACGCACTGAAAATAATCACTCAGCATGCAACAGTGTCGCCAAGATAGCGCCGCGAAAACAACACCTTCTGTAAAAACAACCCAGCACCCAACCCAGCCCCGCAGAACTGGGTCATTTCATCTCCAGGCAGGGTCCCCACTCCCATCAGATATTATATTATATCTCCCATAACTTTCCAGTGATGATGCAGTGATGCACCAGTTTGATGTGAGTCAGGGTTCATCTCAGAGATGAGAGAGAGGTCATTTAGGGCGGTAGAGGCGGGGTTTTTAAGGACTTGTGAGGACCCTGCACCCCTGCCATCAAACCCGCCCCAGGAAGACTCAACTGGGGTGAGATTTTAAGGTGCTGTATTTGTGTGTGTGTGTCTGCATATGGGTGTGTGCGTGAGTGTGTGTGTGTGTCTGCATATGGGTGTGTGCGTGAGAGTGTGTGTGTGTGTGTGTATGTGAGTGTGTGTGTATGTGTGTGTACGTGAGGGTGTGTGCGTGAGAGTGTTTGCGTGTGTGTGTATGTGAGTGTGTGTGTATGTGTGTGTACGTGAGGGTGAGGGTGTGTGTGTGAGTGTGGGTGTGTGTGTGTGTGTGTGTGTACGTGAGGGTGTGTGTGTGTATGTGAGTGTGTGTGCATGTATGTGAGTGTGTGTGCGTGTATGTGTGTGTGTGTGAGTGTGTGTGTGTGTACGTGAGGGTGTGTGTGTGTGTATGTGAGTGTGTGCGTGTATGTGTGTGTGGGTGTGTGTGTGGGGGGGGGGTTCTTGTATGTGGTGTGTGTGTCAGCAGGTTAACACAAAGCAGACTGAGAAAGGAGAAAGAGGTGAGTGGAGAACTTTTCACACACACATGCACACACACATAACAGCTTCATATAGGGCATATTTCTGATACCATATCAATATCTGATCCTGAAGGCAGGGCCCCCTGCCTGTCCTCCGGTCTAAAACATACACAGGGCTGCAGGAAGAACACCGGCTCCACCTACAGGACAGTTTCAAAACAACTCTTCACCAAACGATCGTTTGTGGGAACAAAAATAACAGAATAAAATCACACCAGGACTTCACAAAATGTTTATTGAGATTTAAAAAGAGCCGTTCTGGGTATAGTCCTTAAAATTATTACACCATGAAAAATGTGGAAATGCACATGGACACAGTCAAATAATCTTGGATCTTACAGTCACTCGTGTGTACGTACAAAAACGAGAGAAGGCACTTGTGTAGAGATCTGTTTCCGACCTCCTGTTCTGCACCTGTGTGCAAAGGCACTGGCAGCGATGTTCACGCTACTGATCACAATACTCGCTTAACTGAATCAATGCTGACGAGACTAATTACCACTGAAGTCATGCTCACTGTTAAATATCTGAATACTGGTTCAGTCCACAGCCACATGCTACTTTATATATGTTTCTAACTGATTAATACAGTCGATTAATACAGCATAACTCTGCCAACTCAGGAGCTGGGGAGAAGCCAGGGAGCGTTCACAGGACCAACGACACTCAGACACCCATGACCAGCCACCGTACTCAAGGACTATTATTAGTTTATCTCACAGAGCTGAGTCAAGATGCTTTACTTTACCTACTAAAGTAAATTTAAGACACCATCACTATGCACTTTAACCACGAAGAAAGAGCGACGTGAAATTCCATTTAAAACTGGCGACAGCGATATTCCGAATGAGCTTCCTAAACCCTACCAGTCACAGCTACTGCCCAAAACCAGCTTAACTAAACCCGACCAGTCACACCTACTGCCCAAACCCAGCTTAACTAAACCCGACCAGTCACACCTACTGCCCAAAACCAGCTTCCTAAACCCTACCAGTCACACCTACCGCCCAAACCCAGCTTAACTAAACCTTACCAGTCACACCTACTGCCCAGAACCAGGGCCCCTCTATTAATAAAAAAAGAGATCTTTTTAAAAGCACAATTTCACTTTGTGAAGATTTGAAATTCCATCTACCACACGCTCAAGAGGGGCCTCCCTATCGCCATGGGAGCCAGGGGGCGTGGCCTGTTGTCAGGGCTGGAATAGCAGACAGCCTTATCTCTCCGACACACTGCTGCTCTGGGGCTCAAAAGGGGGGGGTGTTTCATCTTCTCTATGGTAACCAGGGTCCTGTCAGTCATTTCAATCACTCAGCCCCGCCCCTCTACACCCCCCACAGCAGCAGTGCATTTCAAAAGAGCCCATTGACCAGGCCCCCTGTCAGACGTCTGACCTCAGCCCAAAACCCAATTACCCAGGCGGCCGTGCTCCTGGTACCGCCCCAACAGTCAGCTGAACAGCCTGGTACTGCCCCAACAGTCAGGTGAACAGCCTGGTACTGCCCCAACAGTCAGGTGAACAGCCTGGTACTGCCCCAACAGTCAGGTGAACAGCCTGGTTTTTGCATACGGATCAGAGTGGATCAGTTCACGTTAGAATTAAAGACCGTTTCCAGTGCATAAGGATTTTTGGCAGCTCTTGATTCCTGTGTGTATGATATGAAATATATACAATGATTACGTTTCCCTAACTGAGTGTGAAACCTGCACCATCCCGTGTCAACAGACCCAGGAACACAGAGACGAGCCGAGAGACTCACACAAGCTGCAGGAACACAGAGAAAAATACAAATACAAAAAATAAACACCAAACTAAGAGGCATTTGGCCAAAGTAAAATAGGACAGCATCCATCTGGAACACACACACACACACACACACGTGCGCACTCCCAGCATACACACACACACACACTCACACACATACACACGTACACACAAACACTTACACACACACACACACGTGCGCACTCCCATACACACTCACACACATACACACGCACACACACGTACACACACACACACTCACACACACATGCTAACACTCACACACAGTCAGTACCCTGTTCCAGGGGCATTAGGGCGGGGGGGGGAGGGGCGCTGGGGTATTGGGAGGCTCAGTTGAAGTCCCGGTTGGTCAGGATTAGGGGGGCCACCAGGGTCCAGAGGTACAGGGCCAAACCCAGCCAGCTGGAGCTGATCTTCACCCAGACTGCAGGCATCCGAGTCAGCATGGCCTGAGTAGAGGTATCAGGCCTGGAGAGGGAGGGAGGGGGGAAGAGAGAGAGGGAGAGGAAGAGAGAGAGGGGAGGGGAGGGAGAGGGGGAAGAGAGAGAGGGAAAGAAAGGGGGAAAGAAAAGGAGATGGAGAAAGTGACGTGGGTGGTTTATGAAGGAGCAGATGTAAAACGGTTTAGAGAGGGCAGGTATAAAATGGGTGAGCTTTCAGGGGGGTGGGTATGAAGTGGGGCGGGGTTTCCATGGGGCAGGTATAAAGTGGGCGGGGTTTAGAGAGGGTGGATAAAATAGGCGGGGTTTCAGAGGGGCGGGTACAAACGGGCTGTCACTCACTGGTACCAGTTGGTGAGGGTCATCATGATGTAGAGGGACGCCAGGAACAGGCAGAAGTGGAAGAAGCTGTAGCTGTATGTGACTCCGTCCTCCTCATTATCCACCGCCCGGCGTATCCCATCCTCCCCCACCTCTCCTCCGCTCACTCCCCCACTCCCCTCCTCCGTCTGCATCAGCTTATTCACCTGCGTGTTATTGGACGAGCGGATGCTGTGGGCGAGACACAAGGGGAGGGGTTATTCTGGAGTCTCACCACCTTCTAAAGGCATCAAGCACAACCACATTGGTATCTACTGACACCTACAGGTCTAAAGGGGAACTACATCACATGCAGTGTGCTAGGCAGGGCTCACCTGGCGTAGAGGGTGCAGAACAGGAAGATGACCAATCCCACAATGCCCTGCGCGTCCCACCACTGGACCTGTCCTGGAGCAGGGGTGGGGGTAGGGGAGAGGGCGCTGGAGCTGGTGTTGCTCACCAGGCTCAGCAGGCTGGGATTGCACTTTCGGTCTGAGGAAGAGCAGCAGGGTGAGGAAGAGGAGGGATACTGAGAGCTGCCCCTGACAGTCCGGCAGTTCTGGTGTACGGTGTAGCAGAGCGCATTAAGGTGTCGTTAGGGTGTAGTAGGGTGTAGAATAATGCATTAGGGAATACTTATGGTGTAGTAGCATGTATTAGGGTGTAGGTAATGTGTAGAAGAGTGTATTTGGCCCTAACGGGGTGTATTAAAATGTAATGAGGGTGAAGTAGAGTGTTAGGGTGTAGTTAAGGTATAGTTAGGGTGTGTTAGGGTGTAGTTAGGGTGTAGCAGAGTGTATAAGGGTGCAGTATTGGTGTATTAGCATGTATTACGGTGTAGTTATGGTGTAACAGGGTGTAGTAAGGGTGTAGTATGGTACAGTTATGGTGTAGCACGGTGTGTTAGGGCGTAGTTATGGTGTAACAGGGTGTAGTATGGTACAGTTATGGTGTAACAGGGTGTGTTAGGGCGTAGTTATGGTGTAACAGGCGGTAGATAGGGTGTAGTATGGTACAGTTATGGTGTAGCAGGGTGTGTTAGGGCGTAGTTATGGTGTAACAGGCTGTAGATAGGGTGTAGCAGGCTGTGCTGGTACTCACTAGGGTTGTTGGTCATGGCAGACCAGGTGATGTACATGGTGTACAGAGTGATGAGGGAGGACTGCAGCAGACCTGACTGCGGCTGGACCTCCTGCAGCAACACACACACACACACGCTGTTATACACACACACACACACACTAAGTTATACACACACACACACACACACACACACTGCTATACACACACACACACACACACACACTGTTATACACACACACACTCAGTTATACACACACACACTGCTATACACACACACACACACACACACACTGTTATACACACACACACTCAGTTATACACACACACACACACTGCTATACACACACACACACACACACACACACAGTTGTACACACACACACAGTTATACACACATACACAGACACACACACTGTTATACACACACACACACACACACACTGTTATACACACACACATGCACACACACTCTGTTATACACACATACGCACTGTTACATGCGCGCGCGCACACACACACACAGCCGTGCGTACCTGCACTTTGGGGAGGATGGAGACGATGGAGATGATGACGCTGAAGATGAGGTTGAGGCTGATGAAGGCCTTGTGCTCTGCGCAGTCGTCAGGTTGGGTGTAGTACAGGTAGAAGAGCACCACCGCAGCAAAGGCCAGGACGTAGTGCAGGATGGTGAAGGTGAGAAGACCTGCAGGAACGGCACACACACACACACACACACGCACACACGCACACACACACACACACACACATGCACGCACGCACACACGCGCACACACACACACGCGCGTACACATGTACGCACACACACACGCACACACGTACGCACACACACACACACACATGCACGCACACACGCGCACACACACACACGCACACATGTACGCACACACACGCGTGCACGCGCACACACACACGCACGCACACACGCACGCACACACGCACGCACACACACACACACGCGCGCACACACACACACGCACACATGTAGGCACACACACGCACGCACACACACAAACATGCACTGTTTTAATATGGCCAAAAAAAACATTTTCATAACATTCCACCAGAATGACGGCATAAAAATGCGTGCCACTGACAGACAAAGCAGTAACAGAGAAGGGCGTGGCACTGGTAAATGGCAGTGAATGAGAGGGGCGTGGCACTGGTGAATGGCAGTGAATGAGAGGGGCGTGGCTCTAGTGAATGGCAGTGAATGAGAGGGGCGTGGCACTGGTGAATGGCAGTGAATGAGAGGGGCGTGGCTCTAGTGAATGGCAGTGAATGAGAGGGGCGTGGCACTGGTGAATGGCAGTGAATGAGAGGGGCGTGGCTCTAGTGAGTGGCAGTGAATGAGAGGGGCGTGGCAGAAAGGGGTGTGGCAGTGAATGAGAGGGGCGTGGCATAAAGGGGTGTGGCAGTGAATGAGAGGGGCGTGGCAGAAAGGGGTGTGGCAGTGAATGAGAGGGGCGTGGCAGAAAGGGGTGTGGCAGTGAATGAGAGGGGCGTGGCAGAAAGGGGTGTGGCAGTGAATGAGAGGGGCGTGGCAGAAAGGGGCGTGGCCAGTACCTGCGAACCAGCACTTGCTGTTTCCCTCCTCGGCGTTCTCCACCCAGGCCTGGTTCCAGGAGTGGGCGAAGTCGATGAGGAGGATGAGCTGGATCACGATGAAGATGAAGGACCCCACCACGCCGAAGTAGAACCACACTGTTACCCGGGAAACGAGGAGCTGGTTAAAGGTCACCTGACATCATCCATTTTCAGCTGCTCTGGGATCTCGACTCTGCTGTATTAAAACGCTGAGGCGTCTGAAGGGCGGGAGCAAGCGCGTGTGGACCAGAACTTTCACTGTTATCAGACCTAACTAAGAGGAAACGGCAACGTCTTCACTCTGAAACAGCCCTCCCAGCCAGGCTCCTGTGTTCAGTACTGCTCCTGTGTTCAGTACCGCTCCTGTGTTCAGTACCGCTCCTGTGTTCAGTACTGCTCCTGTGTTCAGTACCGCTCCTGTGTTCAGTACCGCTCCTGTGTTCAGTACTGCTGGGAGCACATGCAGGCTACTGTACTCTGAGTGTGCAGTAGAACAGTTATAAAATGTAACATTATGTAACACTTTGTACATGTAGCTAATCCAAAAGAAGCAATAACCTTCCATCTGTTATGAGAGAATGACCTGTAGAATTCCCCTAAACAAAGTTCACAATCTAATTTCTTCAACTGGGTGGTTTAAGAACATCCCACACAGGGGTCTGATTGGCTGGTTTAAAACCATCCCACACTGGGGTCTGATTGGCTGATTTAAAGCCATCTGACACTGGGGTCTGATTGGCTGGTTATTTTTCACTCTGAACACTAGACAGCACATTCTTCTCAGAGACGCAGTACAAACACTAAGGTCTGATTGGCTGGTTTAAAACCATCCCACACTGGGGTCTGATTGGCTGGTTTAAAGCCATCTGACACTGGGGTCTGATTGGCTGGTTATTTTTCACTCTGAACACTAGACAGCACAGTCTTCTCAGAGACACAGTACAAACACTAACGCCTAAAACATCTTCCATTCCTCACACAGTTATTAATATTAATCATCTCCGTGTCTTTAATGCGTCTCCATGGGCGTGCGGTTGAGTCTCCCCACACTGTGACTTTCTGAGCCTGCACTTTAAATTCTGCGAGCACTGAGACTGTTTAGCCCCTCCCACAGACGGGAATAAGACACACCTTAAATAAACAACGCAGTGGAGCTAAAAATGACTCTGCAGGCGGGACAGCGGTGTTTTATTACAGACACACAACACACACCCTCACGCTATGGGCATGCACACAGGCTGTTGGCACACACACTTTCTCACACACACGCACAGACACACACACACACACACACAGTGTGTGTGAGGGGGGGGGGGGGGGGGGGGCTGAAGGTGGAGTTCCGCTGAGTCTCACCCGTGTGGAAGGTCCCGTCTGGGATGAAGAAGGCTCCCACGGTGATACCGACCAGCACCAGGAACTTAAAGAACCAGAACCTGGAGAACAGAACCACCGGCCTCTGAGCACCACCAGCCATGGACCAGACACACAGGGGAGCGTTCACTCAGCGTTCACTCAGCGTTCACTCAACGTTCACTCAACGTTCACTCAACGTTCACTCAACGTTCACTCAGCGTTCACTCAGCGTTCACTCAGCGTTCACTCAGCGTTCACTCAACGTTCACTCAGCGTTCACTCAGCGTTCACTCAACGTTCACTCAGCGTTCACTCAGCGTTCACTCAGCGTTCACTCAACGTTCACTCAGCGTTCACTCAGCGTTCACTCAGCGTTCTCAGAGCGTTCTCAAAGCGTTCTCAGAGCGTTCTCAGAGCGTTCACTCAGCGTTCTCAGAGCGTTCTCAGAGCGTTCTCACAGAGTGTTCTCAGAGCGTTCACTCAGCGTTCTTACAGCGTTCTCAGAGCGTTCTCAGAGCGTTCTGACAGCGTTCTCAGAGCGTTCACTCAGCGTTCTCAGAGCGTTCTCACAGCGTTCTCACAGCGTTCTCACAGCGTTCTCACAGCGTTCTCAGAGTGTTCACTCAGCGTTCTCAGAGCGTTCTCACAGCGTTCTCACAGCGTTCTCACAGCGTTCTCACAGCGTTCTCACAGCGTTCTCAGAGTGTTCACTCAGCGTTCTCAGAGCGTTCTCAGAGCGTTCTCAGAGCGTTCTCACAGCGTTCTCAGAGCGTTCTGACAGCGTTCTGACAGCGTTCTCAGTACTGGGCGGGCGGGGCGTCTCACCCGTTCTGCACGGCCGCGCGCGGGTCCTTGCTGGATCGCACGCGTATCATGAGGACGGAGAAGAAGAAGAAGAAGCAGGCCATGGCGAAGCACATGCGGTACACCGACTTGTAGCCCACGATGACATCACAGTCCACATGGTTCTCCACGCCCGGGATCGAGCTTCCGCCCTGGCAGAACCCTGGGATCTGAGAGCACACAACCCAACACGCCATATACACGTTACACACAACCCAACACGCCATATACACGCGTTACACACAACCCAACACGCCATATACACGTTACACACAACCCAACACGCCATATACACGTTACACACAACCCAACACGCCATATACACGTTACACACAACCCAACACGCCATATACACGTTCCACACAACCCAACACGCCATATACACGTTACACACAACCCAACACGCCATATACACGTTACACACAACCCAACACGCCATATACACGTTACACACAACCCAACACGCCATATACACGTTACACACAACCCAACACGCCATATACACGCTTAACACACAACCCAACACGCCATATACACGTTACACACAACCCAACACGCCATATACACGTTACACACAACCCAACACGCCATATACACGTTACACACAACCCAACACGCCATATACACGTTACACACAACCCAACACGCCATATACACGTGTTACACACAACCCAACACGCCATATACACGTGTTACACACAACCCAACACGCCATATACACGTTACACACAACCCAACACGCCATATACACGCGTTACACACAACCCAACGCGCAACACACACGCGTTACACACAACCCAACATGCCATATACACGTTACACACAACCCACCACGTCACATGCACGCGTTACACACAACCCAACAAGAACGCGTTACATACAACCCACCACGCCACATGCACACGTTACACACAACCCAACACACATGTGATGTATAGCCCAACACGCCTTACACACAACCCAACATGCAAGTTTTGGGGGCGGAGCCGAGGCGGGTACCTTTTTGAGCTGCGTCTCCATCCCAGGCAGAATCATGATGACGGAGACCAGCGTTCCCAGGAGCAGGAAGAAGGAGAAGACCAGCCGCGTCATTGTGGAGTTATTGGAGGGGCAACAGCCACACAGCAAGCAGGGGGCGGAGCCACACAGACAGGATGCCTGAGAGACGGACAGACAGACAGACCTTTATTTCACCTTTTTTAACACATAAACCAGCATGTCGTATAATCTGTTAAAAAATGTATCTGCTTTGGCAGTGCTTCTCAGGGGCGACATAGCTCAGGAGGTAAGACCGATTGTCTGGCAGTCGGAGGGTTGCCGGTTCAAACCCCGCCCTGGGCATGTCGAAGTGTCCTTGAGCAAGACACCTAACCCCTAATCCCTAACTGCTCTGGCGAATGAGAGGCATCAATTGTAAAGCGCTTTGGATAAAAGCGCTATATAAATGCAGTCCATTTAACAATTACCATTTCATGGATATTTCAGACCAGTAATGCATTCTGCACTCTGAGATAGAGAGAGACACACAGAACCAGAGAAAGCAAACACACACACGCACACGCACACACACGCACGCACACATGCACAGACATGCACAGACATGTGCACACACAGGCACACGCGCGCACGCACGCACGCACACACACATGCGCACAGACATGCACACGCAGCAGATTCTGCATTACATGTGCAGAAAGCTCTCCTGATTTCTGCAGCCTGAGGCAGCCATGTTCCTGCAGTTCACCAGCGTGCACGTTATAAAGTGGCAGGACGTTAGCTGCTTTGATCCGCTTTTTCACACAGCTCCGACTGTATCTAGGTCTTGATGCGTTTGACCCGCTGTGATGGATCTCCTGGAGTATTTTGCAGCTGCTTGATCAGACCACAATAACTGGCGCCGTCACGTGTCAACGCTATTGCCATGGTAAAATACTCTGGCGTCATTCAGATTGAACCACGCCCCTTTACTATTTTCTCGACAAATCGTTTCTTCTGCGCACAGTCGCTACGATACCACCTCTACTTTTCCCCTTCTGTGAAAAGCATGTGACCCGCGGATATATGCTGACTATGTTTTGGCTATGTTCTCCCTGCATGGGTCAAGAATGTTGTAGGATTTAATGCAACCCGTTAAAAGCAGGGTTGAATTCAAAAGCTTCCGTAGCCAATGCGTTGGTATGAGCTGTTACTACGGAATGACCTAATGCTTGTGAAACAACTGGCGCTACTGCCGCAACAATAGCTTCCTTGTCATCAGCCCAAATTTCGCATCGCCAACTATGCGCCAGGGACCTGCCGCAGTTATCAGTAGAACAGTCGAATCTAAATGTCATGACAGCTCAACAGCGGCTGGAGTCATTAGATCATTTCCCCACGCCTCAGGCAGCTAGTCTAGCGTTACCTCTGGACGCGCTTCTGCTCCTCTGCAATCAGGAAGTGTTTTAGAAACAGTTCCTTATCTAACGGAATTTGTGACTCAGGAGTGACACAGGGGTGAGACGTTGCTTTCCGAAATAAAACCAGATTTACCCGAATTGCTTATTATAGCTAATTCAGGGCTGTTGTAAAGCCATGCCCGCGCGACCAGCAGCACTGGATCGCCCATAATAGCATTTAGCAAAACAAACAGCCGAACTCACTTTTAATTCCTGAATAACTTATTGTTTCACTAGACTAACGTTATATTGGTCAATACATATCAAGTGATGTCATTTGGCCATTAATCACTAAATTCAGTCACGCAAGCTAAAATTTAGCAGACTTTAGCTACCCTGTTATCCAGCATGTTTACTCTACCACAGGAAATACGCTGACTGACCACATCCCATGTCCAAACAAGGAACCTTGTTAAATAATTTATCTATTAAATAATACGCAAGCACAATATTAGACAGCTCGCTCTGGTATATATTTCAGAGGCCAAATACTCAATTTTTTATTTTTTTTCAATTGTTTTTACATAAAACGGACTGACATTTCTCTCAGTCGTACGGACACGCAGCCATACACAACACAGGAGCTAAAATGACGTTTACGAATTAATCCCGTTCCGCTGTACTTATATTTATAATTATTGAAGCTATAACTATAAAGCACTGATTATTACAACCTTTTAGAGAAAACATAAATGTGGCTAAACTATTGTTAGCTGCCAAACGTCATATACTGTTTAACGAGATCGAGTGGGCTACATTCAAATACTAAACGCAGCTAGCTCGCTAGCATTATCCATCGCTCTCGAAAACCAGTAACACAATTTTAAATACATGCAAATGTGCCACTTACGCAGCTGGCCAGGGAGCACAATGCCAGGCAAGCACCCATGTTCGTATGTTAAAATCCCTGGACCAGTATTTTTAAATGAAAAACAAAGCGTATACAAGCAGAGGTAGCGTGTGTGAAACGTAGCCCTTCCCGTCAAGCTGAGAAATGCTGAATGACGAGAACGCACAGGACCAACATGGCCGCCCAGCATCGGCTATTTCCAGGATGTCACGGAAACGGGCACTTTTCCCACACAAAAAATAGTGGGATCATTGGCTCGCCTGGGTAGGGACGGATCTACCACCAGATGTCGCCCACAATTGTATTTTCAAGACCATGGCAGTAAAAATGTAATTCGTTTATGTAACATTTCTGGCCAACACAGGCATATTTAGGGCGTCAAAATTATCCCTGACCGGTGAGATGCTATTCTACATGTAAGTTGTTGACGTGAGCGACACTCATTGCATTTCAAGTTCACCTCTGTCACCATACAGACTCACACACATACCATGCCCTGTAGAGCTGTGTCTTGTGCCATTATTTTAAAATAAGATTAAATACATTGACAATGCACCAGTCACCAGTTTGCAAACAAATGGAGAAAGTGCATTCTCCCCATATAAGATTTTCGGAATCATGGCAGGGCTGCTCAGCCCTGTTCCTGGAGCTTTACCATCCTCTAGGTTTTCACTCCAACCCTAACAAGGGACACCTCAGTCAACAGCTAGAGCAGGGCTGCCCAAACCTGTTCCTGGAGATCAACCATCCTGTAGGTATTCACTCCAACCCTAACAAGTCACACCTCACTCAACAACTTGAGATCTCGTTGAGTAGGGTCACGTGTGCCAAATTAGGGTGGAACTAAAACCCTATAGGGCAGAAGATCTCCAGGAACAGGGTTGGGAAGCCCTGCATTACACAATTCAGGAATTTATTTCCTGAACTGGCTGAAATTAAATGGCATCTGTAGCCAATCCTGCGATGCTGCTCTCCATCCAATGAAAGGTCTTACTTACAGCCTTCAGAAACCCTCAATATGTATAACCCCGCCCCTTCCATAGAAATTAAATGTTCCCATGGTAACAATGCATATACTTTACAGCAGAGGTGTCCAATCTTATCATAAAATGGCCAGTGCGGGTGCAGGCTTTTGTTTTAGCACAGCACTACGAAACCTGAGTCAACTAATTAGCCAATAACCTTCTTCAGTCAATCCCTTGATAAAACAAAAACCTGTGCCCACAGCAGCCCTTTCCGGTTCAGACTGGATCCCTGATCTACTGCCTTTATATTAGTAAACCCCTGAGACACAGTGCAGCTCTGTCGCCACTAGCTGTTCCTGAGAAGACTCCCGAACGCTCACAATAATGACTGAGAGACGGTCTAACCAGCTTTCCACCGACACACGGCCTCTGGGGACAGAGGAGTCTGTGAATCACATCCTTCTGCACGGCCTCCTCACACTGGCCCGGAGTTAATGACAAAAATATCCATTCAAAGCAAATGCTGCGATTGGGTTTGTATGCCTCGTGTTAACAAAATCAATCTTAAAAAGGCAATTTGTTGTCGTGTGGACTGGGGACTACACATCGACAGAGAGAGGGGAAATAATATTGGCGCGTGCAATATGCTTGCACGTGTATCAAAAACAATTAAACACACACAATTGTTTTTGTTTGTTAATGCTGTCAAGCCAGGGATTAGAATCAATTCTAAGACTGAATTTGGGTGCCCAAACATCAGCACAGTTCCACTCAAGTGTGTCACTGCAGAAAAATTCAAAACGGTTTGGTTTTGAATGAATGTCACTGCTAACACAGGCACATACAGTCCAAACGGCACAATGAAGTGCTGAGGAAGAAAGAATAAAACTAAAAACGGCGTTTATATGTGTTTATGGTGTTTATTTATTTCTTTTTTTGTTGATCACTGTTTTTAAAAACTTTTTTTTTTGACAGGGTACAATGTAAAATCTTGGGAGATGGCGCACGTTTGACTCTCATTTCGAGAATGAAGGCATTTGGAGAGAAGTTGACATGAAAAAGGATTCATTCACATTTGTCCTGTTAGTTCTTTGGACAGCTGCAGGTTCAAGGTGACTGCACCTTGTTCTTTCAGTGCAGACAGCAGAATGAAGTCTGTTCTTCCAGTGTTCTACCATATTGTTCCATTCTGCAAGAATTTCATTCCCAGCCCTTCACTTTAGTGTGTTCTGGCCTGTGCGTACTTCACCTCATTATTACTGTGATTTACACGGTCAATAAATCACATCCATAATGTCCACTGATACCTTTTTTGTTTACATGCGACTGAGCTGTTATCCACCTAAGGCTGCTTAAAGCTAAAATACTGCAATATGAAACAGCATTTGTCAATTTCTCAATTAAACATAGACTATTCCAGACAAAATCTTTCATACTTTACCAGAATTTAAGTATTTCAGTTTTTGACATGTGTGTGTTTGTGTGTGTGTGTTTGTGTATGTGTATGTGTGTGTTTGTGTGTATGTGTGCGTATGTGTTTGTGATTGTGTGTGTGTGTGCATGTTACCTATTTTTACTCACATACTCTTTGCCGTGCATCCTGTGCCACAAGAAAGAAAAAGAGGGCACTAAAGCTTGATTTTCTGACCAATAAAACAGTAAAAGGGCAACAGAGCTTTCTCTTTCACATGTTTTACTATCTCTGTTATAGGGCATGTTTACACACACGTGGATGGTAACACTGCAGACTGCATAAACATGATGGAAGTGAAAGATGTCCTTGACACAGTTTAGCGACCTGCATTCCCACCCGTCCTGGTAAATGGTAAATGGACTGCATTTAAATAGCGCTTTTATCCAAAGTGCTTTACAATTGATGCCTCTCATTCGCCAGAGCAGTTAGGGGTTAGGTGTCTTGCTCAAGGACACTTCGACACGCCCAGGGCGGGGTTTGAACCGGCAACCCTCCGACTGCCAGACAATCGGTCTTACGTCCTGAGCTATGTCGTCCTCCTCGGCTAGCCTACGTCTGTGAATCACACTGCCTACAAAGCACATGACGGGCCCGGTGCCCCACATCTGTCCGTTGTTCTAACTTGTAGCAATGCTAAACTGCACTGTTCAAATAAACAATAAGCTAATGAAATATAATAAAAGGCTCCTCATCTCGCGGAAGGATTCGGGTGCTCGCGCGCAGTCGGCGAGGGGCTGAACGCTTTGTCAGGGGGTTGTCGGACCGTCTGTCTCGCGGCAGAGTCCGTTACTGCCACCGGAAAATCTGCCTGTTTCAGAGCATGCTATACGTCACCACCTTTGCTCATCACCGTCGCCATGACCTCAGCTGTTTCCTGGAGTTCCTTAGTCACAGTCCACAGTGTCATAGTCCTCCAGCCTCGAGGTGCTTGTACATTAAGGTGTCTGTAAACAAAACGCCGATGCATGTGAATGGGCCAGAGTCCATGAGATGAGGTACACACACAGCACGCGCCATCAGACTCACAGACTGCATTGGAAAAGGACGCACCTGTACCGCGGCCTGCAGCCGTGCAGGTGACAGCGCCTGCGCAACCTTTGCGCCGGGCGGGAAGTCTTATCTCCGAGGTGACCTCATCGAGGCCAGCGTCGCTTTGTCAGCTCCGAATCCGGTATTAATAAGTCATGAGAACTCAGCTCTCGTACAGTGATTGCCAATGTTCTTTATTCAAAATGACGAGCTTGGTTACAATGCTAATACTAAATAAGGCTTCATTCATTTCAGGTTAGGCTACTGCACAGTTAAAAAAAAAAAAAAAAAAGTCTTATCAGATAACATTTGGTCCCACCCTGGAATATGGGACCAAATTCTATCTGTTTAGAGTTGAATGAAGGCTGGACATTTTACTGCGTGATGTCATCTGTACTCGAGCGGCAGTGCAATATAAAAGCAACGAACTTCGCATTCACTGCTGGGGAAAAAATCTGAAAAACCTAAATTGAAACTTCTGCGACGATACGACTTAAAGCTAGTTTTCAGCTTTTATGACAAAGATGACAAAGCAGCAACCCTGCGTAATAAACAGCGTGACAATTCAAACTATCAAAATTCCTCCGTGTGTATACGCGTGAGTGTGCCGCGATCTATTGTTCTTGAACGTGCATTATAATTTGGCAATGCGAAAGCTAATGTTCTGATAACACTAATACAAGTGGCACTGACATGTCACCTGTTGCAGGCGTACCTGTTGATCACCTGCTGAGGAAACAGGAAATGAAATTCTTTATCTAATACTGATATGGAGTGGCTTGGCACGGGGCGGTCAGAGAACGAATAACCCTTCTGGATATCATTTGGACGTGCACCATTCTTGCAGGGGTATGCAACATGGAAGGGTTTTATGAACTCCTTACATCACGCATCATGACATACAGTTTACATAATCGTACAGGAATAGACGAAACGCAACTCTTTGTAAAGGAATGTTCCACTTAACGGCGGCGTGGGGGCGTCATAGGGCGCAAATATTTTCAATTTCAGCCTTTCAGACGTTGCTCACTCGGCACTTTCAACACGCGTTCTCCCCTGCGTGTTCGCGCGTTGGTTCCGCCTCCTCTCGGGTACCCTGTGCATACACACCGGAACGCCACAACCACAGGTCTTTGGTCATCTTAATTCAAGATGCTTTGGTGCACGAGATCTGTCCGCTTGTTCGTTTAGCCGGCCCGTGTCCTTCGTCGCTTTTTTCACAGTGCCATGATTACTGGAGAAAGAAAACTCAGGATTTCTGCTTAAGCAGCCGCGCGAGTCGATTTATTCACTGGTAAGTCCTGTTTCGGTATCATATATGCTCATCCCTCGCGCCGTGCGGGTTCGCAGCAGGGCACAAATATGAGAAACATTTTATGTGTTTGCGAAGCTGAAGAACGACAAGCAGAGAATGCATACAGCGACAAGAAGCCGCATTCTCATGCACTTAAGGGTATAGGCAAGTAGCAGCACTCATATATTTACAGAGTATATGAGGTGCCACTAACCTTTGGTAGCCTACTGCTTATTTGGCCACCGTTTACATGGAAGAGGGTGGCGAGGACTTAATGAAGGCGTATTTAAAGTGCTTACTGACAGCACAATACTTACTCAAAGCACACGCACCTAAACTCTCTCTGTCTCGCTCTCTATATATAGTTATGTTCCACCTTACGATACGACTTGACAAGACTACATAATCTCTTATTTAAATCTAGAATGCTCTCTTACTGAAGTGTAAAGACCTGGATATTTAACAGTGACAGGGCAGCGTTTCGTAAACCCGAACGCACGTTACAACGTATCAAACGCTGAGCCCAGAAAAAAATTTCCTGGTTGTGTCGCGGGTTCTCATTCCCGTGTTTTCGTCCCGCGACTGTCGGATTAAGCAGCGAGGCGTCCCAGGCTCGCGGCATCGCGAGCGCGCATTTGGAAACACTTAGCAGTTCCCAGACTGGCAGCAAGTGAAACACGTTCTGACATCAGTCCCCGGAGCGCTGTGTGAAGCATACGAGCCCCTTAAGTTATTGCAGCATGCCCCTCAGACACGTGTGTGTGCGTCCGCCCGCCCTCGGGGACAGCATTGCCAATCACAGAATCACCGGGAGAAATCTAATGCTTTCCCGCTAGCATACCCCTTTTAATGAAGCGATGGGAATTACACCGGGCGCACACGTGGTTTTATTATCCCGGAGACGCTGAGAAGCGCTAGCCCGGTATTTTTAGGAGACGGTCATAAAATGAAAGGGCAGGGGGTGGTTTCAGTGGAAGTCACACTGAGAGATTCGTAGTAACTTCCCCGGGCCGGGGGCAGCTCACTGCTCTCCATTCTGCGGTGCCGTTAAAAAGCCCATCAGCCTCGCGGCCCCTCCCCGTGCTTGGCCGAGCAGAGGCTTTTACCGCGCGGTCCTGGGGGAGCTGTGATGGATGGAGCCGGTCAGGGAGGCCCGTTAGGAAGCGTGGGGAGTCACTGCACACTTCCCCAAAGAAACCAGCCCTCTGGGGAGGTCCAGCCCCCCCCTGGCAGCGCTGGTCCTGCCGGCTGCCCCGCCCCCCTCCCTCCGCTGGTCCCACCGGCTGCCCCGCCCCCTCACCATCCAGCCTGAGGCCTCTCTTATATAAGCCTGCCTCTGATTGGGCTTTATCAACAGAGCAGCCAATGACAGACAGCCTGTCAGCCTTCAGTCGTGTCACAGCCGCCTCCCACCCCCCCATCAGTCTCTCTCCGACTGTATCCAATAAACACCCCCCCCCCCCCTCAGATTGGGACTTGCATAATTTTAGTAATGTGTGCTCAATCTCACCTCCAAGGAGAATTAACTTTTTTAGAAGAAGAGCCATTTTGTAATGATAAATCACATGTAAAGGAGGTCTGCTTGGGGGGGCACACACAGTTATCTCTGACTCTGAGGAGCACAGAAACACACAGTTATCTCTGACTCTGAGGAGCACAGAAACACAGTTATTTCTGACTCTGAGGAGCACAGAAACACAGTTATCTCTGACTCTGAGGAGCACAGAAACACAGTTATCTCTGACTCTGATGAGCACAGAAACACAGTTATCTCTGACTCTGAGGACCACAGAAACACAGTTATCTCTGACTCTGAGGAGCACAGAAACACAGTTATCTCTGACTCTGAGGACCACAGAAACACAGTTATTTCTGACTCTGAGGACCACAGAAACACAGTTATCTCTGACTCTGAGGAGCACAGAAACACAGTTATCTCTGACTCTGAGGACCACAGAAACACAGTTATCTCTGACTCTGAGGACCACAGAAACACAGTTATTTCTGACTCTGAGGAGCACAGAAACACAGTTATCTCTGACTCTGAGGAGCACAGAAACACACTGTTATCTCTGACTCTGAGGAGCACAGAAACACAGTTATTTCTGACTCTGAGGAGCACAGAAACACAGTTATCTCTGACTCTGAGGACCACAGAAACACAGTTATTTCTGACTCTGAGGAGCACAGAAACACAGTTATCTCTGACTCTGAGGAGCACAGAAACACACTGTTATCTCTGACTCTGAGGAGCACAGAAACACAGTTATTTCTGACTCTGAGGAGCACAGAAACACAGTTATCTCTGACTCTGAGGAGCACAGAAACACAGTTATCTCTGACTCTGAGGAGCACAGTTAGCTTTGAGGACCTGTTCTCACACGCGAGGGTAATGTCACACCTGTGATTGGACTGCAGCCAGGCTGTAACCCACGGTTACAGTTTGAACGATGGAATAGCAGGTGCTGCCCTTCTGTTGTACAGATCACAGCCAGGAGCCCCGCTGTGGGGGGTCCAGCCCGGGACCTGTGAATTAGAGTCAGTGCTGCGGGACGGCGGGGTGGCTGGAGTGAGGGGGGCGGGGGGCGGGGGGGGCAGATGTCTTTGGCATTTCAGCTGATTCCCACTCCTGATTGGGATCCCGACCCACCAGCATGGTGAGCACAGCCTTGTATTTGAGCATGTGCATGTCATAGGTTTGCACCTCAGGGTCCAGGTTAGATATCCTGCAAGCGGCCAGTGGTGGCAGGTGTGCTTGGAAAGTCATCTGCTGGAACCAGTGAACAGGTCTTAGAATACAGTGCACACTGCACAGTGTGTGTGTGTAAGTGTGTATGTGTGTGTGTAAGTGTGTTTGTGAGTGTGTGTGTGTGTCTAAGTGTGTATGTGAGTGTGTGTGTGTGTAAGTGTGTATGTGAATGTGTGTGTGTGTGTGTGTATGTGAGTGAGTGTGTGTGTGTGTGTGTGAGTGTGTGTCTGTGTGTGTGGGTGTGCCCGTACCTGCAGCGGGCAGGGGTGTGCCCGTACCTGCAGTGTTAAGGATCAGTCCAGGGCAGACAGGCCCAAAAGATCCCTGAATCTCACGTTCAGGGTGCAAACCATTACGGAATGGGGGGAGGGAATCTGTTCTGCTTTGAGTGAGTCAGGATGGGTTGGGTCAGAGTGGATGGAGTTTATGTTTGTTTGTTTACCCATAATGCACTCTTCCCCTCCTGTTCTGGAGGAACTGCTGCAGGTGGTGAAATATTCGTGCCGGGTTAGCATGCGAGTGTGTGTGTGTGTGTGGGTGAGTGTGTGTGTGTGTGTGGGTGAGTGTGTGTGTGTGTGTGGGTGAGTGTGTGTGTGTGTGTGGGTGAGTGTGTGTGTATGTATGTATGGGTGAGTGTGTGCATGTGTGTGTATGTTTGTGTGTGGCACTGTCACTGTCCCTCCCTTTCTCTCTCCTTCTATCCTTTCTCTTTCTCTCTGTCTGTCTCACTCTGTCTCTCTGCTCTGCCTCAGTTCTGCTCATTAAAGTTTGATAGAGGATGACAGTGCTCCTCTCCCCCGGCACGTAGCGGTCTGTAGTTCTGTCTCTCCCCCGGCGCGTAGCGGTCTGTAGTTCTGTCTCTCCCCCGGCGCGTAGCGGTCTGTAGTTCTGTCTCTCCCCTGGCGCGTAGCGGTCTGTAGTTCTGTCTCTCTCCCGGCGCGTAGCGGTCTGTAGTTCTGTCTGTTGCTCTGTCTGTGTCTGTATTCGCTGTCTGCCACTCTGAATGATGCCAGCCTCTAACAGACAGCCCACAGCAGATGAGTTACATTTGCTGTTTGAGATGGAAAAGCCTCCTGGTGGGGAGGGATGGGGAGGGAGAGGAATGGAGAGAGGGGGACAGAGAGGGATGGGGTAGGACAGAGGGATGGTGAGAGAGAGGGACAGAGAGGGATGGGGTAGGACAGAGGGATGGTGAGAGAGAGGGACAGAGAGGGATGGGGTAGGACAGAGGGATGGTGAGAGAGAGGGACAGAGAGGGATGGGGTAGGACAGAGGGATGGTGAGAGAGAGGGACAGAGAGGGATGGGGTAGGACAGAGGGATGGTGAGAGAGGGGGACAGAGAGGGATGGGGTAGGAGAGAGGGATGGTGAGAGAGAGGGACACAGAGGGATGGGGTAGGACAGAGGGATGGTGAGAGAGGGGGACAGAGAGGGATGGGGTAGGACAGAGGGATGGTGAGAGAGGGGGACAGAGAGGGATGGGATAGGAGAGAGGGATGGTGAGAGAGAGGGACACAGAGGGATGGGATAGGAGAGAGGGATGGTGAAAGAGAGCAATGGAGACAGAGAGAGGAAGGGAGAGAAGGATGGGGAGGTTCATCTGTGAAAGCTCCGATCAGCCGGGTCAGGAGTGGACCCCCACCCAGAATCTGGAGCTATGAACCAGACTTCTGTGCATTAAGTGGTTCTGAGACACATTAGCGTTAGCTACTGATTAACATGTAGGGATAACGAGCCATAATTAATCTCTGTTCCAGAGCTGGGGGGGGGGGGGGGGGGGGGGGGGGATATGAATGTAGTCTTTATGAGGAACAAACCCCATGCTTCAGCGGGGAGCCACCACATGGGGAGCTGGAGGATTAATGAGGTGAGGAGGGGGGGGGGGGTTATGGAAAGGGCACCTCCAGGGGCACAGGAGCAGGAGATACAGGGAGTGCCGCAGGCGGCAGTTGGGGGGGGGAGGTGCAGTCTCTAACGAGCAGCAGTGTGGAGCAGTGGTCAGAGCAGCAGTATGCAGCAGTGATCAGAGCAGCAGTGTGGAGCAGTGATCAGAGCAGCAGTGTGGAGCAGTGTGGAGCAGTGGTCAGAGCTGCAGTGTGGAGCAGTAGTCAGAGCAGTAGTGTGGAGCAGTGATCAGATCAGCAGTGTGGAGCAGTGGTCAGAGAAACAGTGTGGAGCAGTGGTCAGAGCAGCAGTGTGGAGCTGTGGTCAGAGCAGCAGTGTGGAGCAGTGGTCAGAGCAGCAGTGGGGGGCAGTGGTCAGATCAGCAGTGTGGAGCAGTGGTCAGAGCAGCAGTGTGGGGCAGTGGTCAGAGCAGCATTGTGGAGCAGTGGTCAGAACAACAGTGTTGAGCTGCAGTGTGGAGCAGTGGTCAGAGCAGCAGTGTGGAGCAGTGGTCAGAGCAGCAGTGTGGAGCAGTGGTCAGAGCAGCAGTGTGGAGCAAGCTTGACTCCCTAACTTGGCAGTGTAGGCTCTGAACAGTAAGGGCTATGAAGCATCTTGCTGTGTAAACAGACACATTAACTGTGTGTTATATCAGCTATTATGGGTATCTTTTATGCACAAGAATACTGTAATAATGTTACACATTATGAAACATTTCCTCACCTTCATAATGTTCACACAGTGTGTGGGAAGAGTCTTTTCATTCAGTTATTTTCCCTGCCGATGCTGTGAGCAGCTTCCTGAACGAGAACTCCTGCACACAGGAACTCCTGCCCGCACACAGGAACTCCTGCACACAGGAACTCCTGCCCGCACACAGGAACTCCTGCACACAGGAACTCCTGCCCGCACACAGGAACTCCTGCCCGCACACAGGAACTCCTGCCCGCACACGGGAACATGAGTAAATACGACTTTAGATTACCAGCCAGAGCTCAGGTGTGTTATATAAGGAAACAGGAAAATCATATGGAGGGGATTTAATGGGAGAACCATGAATCTCAAGATGACAGCAGTATCATAATTCTGCCAAAAGTATTTTGGGAGCATTTAGATTCAGAAAGCTAAGAATAATGAACAGAGCGGTGGTTATGAGCATTGTTCCTTGTATTGTGCATGTATATTGTTATAGTTTATGTGCTTTAGTGGAGATGGATGTGTGTTTAGAGGGTGGGTGTTGCTTGGGGTCAGGCTGCTGGTGTATGTCTGCCGTTGGTCAGTTATAAGATCTGGCGTCTGTTCGCCGTGCGCACAAGCTGCGGATGACATAGTTTACCCTCCGAATCCCTGCTACAGGCCGGACGTACTTTATCACCTGTGCACTACCTGTTAAACCACGGCTAATGAACAAACAAGTGGGAACAATGGAGGTTCTATAACAGCGTAGGGCATTATCTTAATATCCTGGTATGGGTTGGAGCACTCTTAGAAGGCAAGTTTGATGCCAACAGTAACTTAACCCTTTGAAGAGTAGGTCCTTTGGAATGCTTTTAAAAATTCTAAGTCAGTGTTCTAGAACTCCATTGTTTTCAGTCACCAGCCGTGATTGTGACATCAGCATTAGAATGTTCAGTTACAGTTAGAACATTCTAATCACATATCTGTGATCTCACACCCTAAAGGGTTAATGGCACAGCGTGATCATGTTCACCCTGTGTTCGGGCGTTTCTGTCCTCCAGAGAGGGGTGCGTTTCAGGAAGCAGTGTGCATATCCACAGAGCAGGAGCAGTTTCCCAGGGGGTGTGGGGGCGATGGCACTGAGGTGCAGGGCCACTCTCAGGCACCGGAACTGAACTGAGCTCTGCGCTTATGGAATTTTCCAGAATGAACCCAGAGGGCGCTTGTCACTGTCAGCTAAGAGCGAGCTGATTGTGTTTCTGGAAGAGTGGTGTGGTCTCTCTCCTGCAGAAATACAGCAGCTCAGGCGCTGTGCTTTCAGGCTGTACTGGATACACACAGTGGCCCAACACCCTGTCAAGTGACTTTACATTTGTGTTTCCGACTTCTGTTCACTGTCTGTAGATTTTGCTATAATATAATTTACAGCTGCTGTACAGTAATAATAATAATAATAATAATCATCATCATCATCATCATCATTAAGCCAATCATGGATGCTGTTTTTGGTTTATCAGCGCTCCTCCTGAATAAATCTCCAGGAAGATTGCTCAGTTTCCGTGGCAGAGAGGTTGTCATGGCGACCTCTCAGGCTCCGCCTCCTTCTGTTCCGGATTAACGGGAGAGTTGCCCTTTCTCTCCTGCCAGTGAGATGGAAAATCTCCAAATGCAGGTGACTGTTCTGGCCCAGACCCCGGGATTGTGGCCGGTGCAGATGGTGCTGTGCGTGTGGTCCTTTGAGCCTGGGAGCTTGGTGAGACTGGAGCGCAGTCCAGAGCTTGGTGAGACTGGAGCTTTATGAGACTGGGAGCTCTATGAGACTGGGAGCTTGATGAGACTGGAGCTCAATAAGACTGGAGCTCTGTGAGACTGCAGCTCTATGAGACTGGAGCTCTATGAGACTGGAGCTCTATGAGACTGGAGCTCGATGAGACTGGAGCTCTGTGAGACTGGAGCTCGGTGAGACTGGAGCTCTATGAGACTGGGAGCTTGATGAGACTGGAGCTCTGTGAGACTGGAGCTCTATGAGACTGGAGCTCTGTGAGACTGGAGCTCGGTGAGACTGGGAGCGAGGTGCAGAGCCCGGTGCAGAGCCTGGTGCAGAGCCTGGTGAGTGTGCTCACTGCAGACGGTGCAGCGCTGTTTTCAAACACCCTGTGAGGAGGTGCGGGAATGTCACCCCTGTGCAGTGACTCCAGCCTCCTCCTACTGATCCGGACCAGCGGGGGGCATCGCAGGAGTGGGGGATATGACATCCTGATAGGGATTAACTCCCAAAATCTATCCCAAAACACCACCACGCTTCTCTGAGCACAGAGAGAGCTAGAGAGAGACAGAGCACCGTGCCCCAGCGGAAGCACAACCCTTTTGCAATGTTTCACCAACGTTGTGTCTGGTTGTGTCTGGTTGTGTGTGGTTGTGTGTGGTTGCGTCCAGTTGTGTCCGGTTGTGTCCGGTCGTGTCCGGTTGTGTGTGGTTGTGTCCGATTGTGTGTGGTTGTGTCCGATTGTGTCCGGTTGTGTCCGGTTGTGTCCGGTTGTGTCCGGTTGTGTCTGGTCATGTCTGGTTGTGTCTGGTTGTGTCCGGTTGTGTCCGGTTGCGTCCGGTTGTGTCTGGTTGTGTCCGGTTGTGTCCGGTTGTGTCTGGTTGTGTGTGGTTGTGTCTGGTCATGTCTGGTTGTGTCTGGCTGTGTCCAGTTGTGTCCGGTTGTGTCTGGTTGTGTCTGATTGTGTCTGATTGCGTCACATCGCTGCAGCAGAACGGCATGGCACAGCGGTGCATTAAACCGCACAGCGCTTCCTCTGTCTCTCCGTACACGGCGATGTCGAGATGCTCATAAAAAGGACTGGTTTCCGGGAGAAACGCGCTGAAGATGCTCCGTACGCGCAAATAAATCCACGGGGAGCGCGCAGCTTTTTATTTACTTATTTATTTTGTGTGTGGTTTTCTGGGTACTTCTCGCACTAACCCTATAATCCACGGATTAAAATAGTGATGTTTCCATGGAAACTGCCAACGCCACAGCCAGTCGGCTTCAGTCTAACAAAGGGAGAGGTGGGAGGCAGACATATATGCTGTCTGCTTTACATCCCCCAGGGGCCCGCTCTCCCTCTGCATCTCTCTCTCTCTCTCCCTCTGCGTCTGTCTCTCTCTCTTCCTCTGCATCTCTCTCTCTCTCTCACCCTGTCTCTCTCTTTCTCTCTCTCTCCCTCTGCGTCTGTCTCTCTCTCTCCCTCTGCATCTCTCTCTCTCTCTCTCCCTCTGCGTCTGTCTCTCTCTCTCTCCCTCTGCATCTCTCTCTCTCTCTCTCTCCCTCTGTGTCTGTCTCTCTCTCTCTCCCTCTGCGTCTGTCTCTCTCTCTCTCCCGCTGCGTCTGTCTCTCTCTCACACTCCCTCTGCGTCTGTCTCTCTCTCTCCCTCTGCATCTGTCTCTCTCTCTCTCCCTCTGCATCTCTCTCTCTCCCCCTCTGCGTCTGTCTCTCTCTCTCCCTCCGTCTGCATCTCTCTCTCTCTCCCTCTGCGTCTGTCTCTCTCTCTCTCTCTCCCTCTACATCTCTCTCTCTCTCACTCCCACTTTCCCCCTGTCTCTTTCTCTCTCTCTCCCTCTACATCTCTCTCTCTCTCACTCCCACTTTCCCTCTGTCTCATTCTCTCTCTCACCCTGTCTCTCTCTTTCTCTCTCTTCCTCTTTCCCTCCCTCTTTCCCTCTGTCTCATTCTCTCTCTCTCACCCTGTCTCTCTCTTTTCAATTTCAATTTCTCTTTCTCTCTCCCTCCCTCTGCGTCTGTCTCTCTCTCTCCCTCTGTCTGTCTCTCTCTCTCCCTCTACATCTCTCTCTCTCTCTCACTCCCACTTTCCCTCTGTCTCATTCTCTCTCTCACCCTGTCTCTCTCTTTCTCTCTCTTCCTCTTTCCCTCCCTCTTTCCCTCTGTCTCTCTCTCTCTCTCTCCCTCTTTCCCTTTGTCTCTTTCTCTCCCCCTCTCTCTCTTTCACTCTCTCATATTTTTGCCCTGTACTGTAATTTGTAAAGGGAAAGCCATCCTGATAAAGGTTAGGGAACTGGATTTATAACCAAAAGGTTGCAGGATTGGTTCCCAGGTGGGACACTGCTGTTATATCCTCGAGTAAGACGCTTAACTTGAATTGCTTCAGTATATATCCAGCCACATAAAAAGTTGTGTAAGTCTCTCTGGATAAGAGTGTCTGCTAAAAGCCAGTAATGTAATATGGAGACTTTTGAAAAAATGTTCCTTTATTTAAGCAGGTAAGGACTGAAAACTGAATTGATAGGGACTGCACAGCCAATCAGATGTGGCAGGGATAAGCTGAGCCGCTGCTTCCTCTCGCTTTGATTGGCAGCCGACCCGCTGTTGATGCCCGAGATCTAGAAAGCAGGTGCGAGACGGTGACTCAGCCTGCGGACATGGAGCAGACTCAACATGGCCGCCGCCGTGGCGTGTGTTAGCGTACACGGGCTCCTTCAGCACACGTTATTGTCCTGAGCAGCAGAACATTACGGAAATAACAGCAACAGAGAATGCAAACACCACGAGAAGCTACAAACCCCAGAGCAGCACAGACCGTAGATATTTATGTATGACGCAGACAGGCATTCAGTGCTAATCGCATGAGCAGGAGACAGAATGCTCTCAGTGGTAATGAATATTACAGTAAGGCGGTCGGTGTAGGAGTGGCGAGGGCTGTAGGTCTGTGGAGCGGGAGGCTGTGCTGACCTGCAGGGGAGGTTATTGCAGCGGTGGCTCTCTGAGGGCGCAAGGCAGGCTGGGTAAAATATTAGGCAACGCTAGCTGGGTAAATATAGCTAGGTAATGCTGGCTGGGTAAAACATTAGGCAATGCTAGCTGGGTAATGCTATCTGGGCAAAGCTAGCTGGGTACAGGACTAGGCAAAGCTAACAGGATAAAGCTAGCTGGGTACAGGCCTAGGCAAAGCTAGCAGGATAAAGCTAGCTGGGTAAATCTAGCTGGGTACAGGACTAGGCAAAGCTAGCACGATAAAGCTAGCTGGGTAAATCTAGCTGGGTACAGGACTAGGCAAAGCTAGCAGGGTAAAGCTAGCTGGGTACAGGCCTAGGCAAAGCTAGCAGGATAAAGCTAGCTGGGTAAATCTAGCTGGGTACAGGACTAGGCAAAGCTAGCAGGGTAAAGCTCGCTGGGTACAGGACTAGGCAAAGCTAGCTGGGTAAATCTAGCTGGGTACAGGACTAGGCAAAGCTAGCTGGGTAAATCTAGCTGGGTACAGGACTAGGCAAAGCTAGCTGGGTAAATCTAGCTGGGTACAGGACTAGGCAAAGCTAGCTGGGTAAATCTAGCTGGGTACAGGACTAGGCAAAGCTAGCTGGGTAAATCTAGCTGGGTACAGGACTAGGCAAAGCTAGCTGGGTAAATCTAGCTGGGTACAGGACTAGGCAAAGCTAGCTGGGTAAATCTAGCTGGGTACAGGACTAGGCAAAGCTAGCTGGGTAAATCTAGCTGGGTACAGGACTAGGCAAAGCTAGCAGGGTAAATCTAGCTGGGTACAGGACTAGGCAAAGCTAGCAGGGTAAATCTAGCTGGGTAAATCTAGCTGGGTACAGGACTAGGCAAAGCTAGCAGGATAAAGCTAGCAGGGTAAAGCTCGCTGGGTACAGGACTAGGCAAAGCTAGCACAATAAAGCTAGCAGGGTAAATCTAGCTGGGTACAGGCCTAGGCAAAGCTAGCTGGGTAAATCTAGCTGGGTACAGGCCTAGGCAAAGCTAGCTGGGTAAATCTAGCTGGGTACAGGACTAGGCAAAGCTAGCTGGGTAAATCTAGCTGGGTACAGGACTAGGCAAAGCTAGCTGGGTAAATCTAGCTGGGTACAGGACTAGGCAAAGCTAGCTGGGTAAATCTAGCTGGGTACAGGACTAGGCAAAGCTAGCAGGGTAAATCTAGCTGGGTACAGGACTAGGCAAAGCTAGCAGGGTAAATCTAGCTGGGTAAATCTAGCTGGGTACAGGACTAGGCAAAGCTAGCAGGATAAAGCTAGCAGGGTAAAGCTCGCTGGGTACAGGACTAGGCAAAGCTAGCACAATAAAGCTAGCAGGGTAAATCTAGCTGGGTACAGGCCTAGGCAAAGCTAGCTGGGTAAATCTAGCTGGGTACAGGCCTAGGCAAAGCTAGCTGGGTAAATCTAGCTGGGTACAGGACTAGGCAAAGCTAGCTGGGTAAATCTAGCTGGGTACAGGACTAGGCAAAGCTAGCTGGGTAAATCTAGCTGGGTACAGGACTAGGCAAAGCTAGCTAGGTGGAGCACAATGGTGTTTTACACGTGCTGGACTTCAGCTCAGACGCAGACATGCAATCAGTGTGTGAGTGGCTTTCATATCGAGTTGCTTTCAAACACTTTGGCCTCTGCTGCCCACTGGGGATTCACATAATAGATTTAAATGGTGCTGCGGAGTCATTCTGCAGAAAGTGTCAATAAAAGGGGCTGTCATTCAGTCAGTTAGCATGCGGCGCTAACAGGAAGACAGCTGTTCTGTCTGGCTCAACTGTTTTTTCTTTTAAATGTTCTTTGTGAACCCATATTTAATATTAATTACACACGGCCTCAGGCACTTGCAAAAATTTCTAAGTGGAGCACTTTTTTTGGGGAGTTTTATTCAGTATTCCAACTTTTACTGACTCTAAGTATGTGGATGCCTGACATCCAACATTTCATACAAAATTATATTGGGTGGAGTTGGTCCACCCTTTGCTGCTATAACAACCTCTGTTCTTCTGGGCTTTATACTAGATGTTTGAGCATTTCTGCTGGGATTTTTATCCCATTCAGCCAGAAGAGCATTAGTGAGGTCGGGCACTGATTGGGCAATTAGGCTGAGCTCACAGTTGGCTTTCCAGTTGATCCCAAAGGTGTTGGGTGGGGTTGAGGTCAGGGCTCTGTGTAGGCCAGTGAAGTTCCTCCCCACTATTCTCGACAAAACCATTTCTATATGGAACTTGCTGTGTGCCCAGGGGCATTGCCATGCTTGAACAGGAAAGGGCCTTCCCCGAGCCATTGGGGAAGCACAGAATCATCTAGAATGTGATCGTATGCTGTCGCATTATGATTTGCCTTCACTGGAATTAAGGGGCCTAGCCCAAGCCATGAAAAACAGCCCAGACCAAGGGGTGTCCAGATACTTTTGGTAATAAAGTGTAGGCCACCTCTACCATATATATATTTACTGTATATATCTGTTGTTCTGTATCGTATTTACTGTAATCCGTCCTGTTCTGTGCATTGAGATTGCAGACTTTGTTTCGTGGGAAGAATGAAAAAAAGCAGAAAGTGCTGTTTGAGACACAGCCTATAGTGGTAGAGCACAAACATGCACCTACAGGCCACTGCCCTCATCCCAAAGTGTGCTGGGGTCCCGTCCCTGAACCCTGAACCCTGAACCCTGAACCAGCCTGCTCTCAGCCAATCACGGTTCATGTAGAATCTCTTCCCTGATTAACCAGCTTACTGAGCTCTGCAGCGCTGGCCAGACCCGACGTTTTAACTCCTCATTAAATCATTGTTATCGCAGCTGAGAGATCTAACTACTCGATGAATAATTGTGGTTAGAAGAGTGATGGCCGTGGTTTTCGATGTTGAAACCAGAATTCTCCACTTTAAAACACATTTATGTGGAGTGCAGGGGCGGCACTATTAAACGCAGTCGTGTTTGAGGGGTATCTGCCGCTAATAGATAACTCAGATCGGCTCGTGTGTTAATTCCGCGCAGCTATGGAGAGAGCAGGTTCGGGGGGGATCATTATCCAGTAAACTGTACCGGAAGAGCTCCTCCGCCTCTCCTGTTCGTACCCCTCCTCCGGTGCCGGGCGCTGTTCGCTGCCTGTCCTGCGCTCACAGCCCTGCGCTCACAGCCCTGCGCTCACAGCCCTACGCTACCTGTCCTGCGCTCACAGTCCTGCGCTCACAGCCCTGCGCTCACAGCCCTGCGCTCACAGCCCTACGCTACCTGTCCTGCGCTCACAGCCCTGCGCTCACAGCCCTGCGCTCACAGTCCTGCGCTCACAGTCCTGCGCTCACAGCCCTGCGCTACCTGTCCTGCGCTCACAGCCCTGCGCTCACAGCCCTGCGCTGCCTGTCCTGCGCTCACAGCCCTGCGCTCACAGCCCTGCGCTCACAGCCCTGCGCTCACAGTCCTGCGCTCACGGCCCTGCGCTCACAGCCCTGCGCTCACAGCCCTACGCTCACAGCCCTGCGCTCACAGCCCTGCGCTGCCTGTCCTGCGCTGACCTTTAGGACGTCGTGCAGCGGGTGAGGAGGGAATGGTTCCTTATTTCTCAGCGTCACCCCCGTCTGCTGAATTCGGCCGCTGGGCTTTATCGCCGTCGAGGGTGCGTGCGGTTCGATAGCGCGCCCTTTTCCCGTAACTTCGTTTATGCTAACGAGCGCTAGCTCTCCGCAAAACGACCGCGGTCATCGCAGGGCCACAAACTCAGTGTCAGACTCCGCCACTCAGTCACGCCCTGCCCGACCCCCCACCCGCTGTACTTAGGCTACAGACTCCGCCCTGCCCGACCCCCCACCCGCTGTACTTAGGCTACAGACTCCGCCCTGCCCGACCCCCCACCCGCTGTACTTAGGCTACAGACTTCGCCCTGCCCGACCCCCCACCCGCTGTACTTAGGCTACAGACTCCGCCCTGCCCGACCCCCCACCCGCTGTACTTAGGCTACAGACTCCGCCCTGCCCGACCCCCCACCCGCTGTACTTAGGCTACAGACTCCGCCCTGCCCGTCCCCCCACCCGCTGTACTTAGGCTACATCTCGCAGTTTGTTTTACATGCTAAAATAATATCTATTTTTAATATACCTATTTTAATTTATATCCCTCTCCCCCTCTCTATCCCTCTCTCTTTCTCTGTCTCTCTCCCCTCTCTCTCTCTCTCTCTCCCCCTCTCTGTATCCCTCCCTCTTGCCTCTCTCTCTCTCTCTCTCTCCTCCTCTCTCTATCTGTCCCTCTCTTTCCCTCTCTATCCCTCCCTCTCTCCTCTATCCCTCTCTCCCTCTCCCTCCCTGCTGAGTGGGTTGTGAAGCAGTCTGCTGCTAACTGTAGCTTAGCCTTTGTGCAGCTGACAGGAGAAACAAAGAGTGTCTTTGACATTTCAGGGCTGGAAGCCCAGATAGCAGCCTGTACTTTTCCCTGGAAGTGAGCCAGCACACAAAAACACACACACACACACACGCCACATACACACAAACACACACATGCGCACACACACACACACACACACATGAACACACACACACACACGTACACACACACACACACACACGCGTACACGCACACACACACACACACACACATATGCGCACACACACACACATACACACACGCGTACACACACACAGGGTTGTTTGGGTTTGTAGGGAGGTTTCGGTTAATGGGGAGGTTGGGTTGGTGGGGAGGCTGGGTTAGTTGGGAGGGTGGGTTGATGGAGAGGTTGGGTTGGTGGGGAGGCTGGGTTGGTGGAGAGGTTGGGTTAGTACGGTAGGTGGGTTGATGGAGAGGCTGGGTTAGTAGAGTGGGTAGGTTGGTGGAGAGGCTGGGTTAGTAGGGAGGGTGGGTTGGTAGAGAGGCTGGGTTAGTAGAGTGGGTAGGTTGGTGGAGAGGCTGGGTTAGTAGAGTGGGTGGGTTGTGGAGAGGCTGGGTTAGTAGGGAGGGTGGGTTGGTAGAGAGGCTCGGTTGATGTAGAGTCTGGGTTGGTAGGGAGGTTTGGTTGGTGGAGAGGCTGGGTTAGTAGGGAGGTTGGGTTGGTGGAGAGGCTGGGTTTATTTAAAGAAAGATGTGAACTCATCTGTTGCTATGCCAGAGGTGGTTTCTTGCCTGTCTCCATAGAAACAGCTGCTGGCTTTCTCTGCATGAATCTTTATGTGTGTGCGTGTGTGTGTCTGTGTGTGTGTGTATTGGTTGGGTGTGTGTGTGAATGTATATGTCTGTCTGTGTATGTGTATGTGTGTGTGATTATGTGTGTGTGTGTGTGCATGTGTGTGTGTGTGTCGTGCGTGTCTGTGTTTGTGTGTGTGTGTGTGTGTGTGTGCGTGTCTGTGTTTGTGTGTGTGTGTGTGCGTGTCTGTGTGTGTGTGTGTGTATTGGTCGGGTGTGTGTGTTTGTGTGTGTGTATTGGTCGGGTGTGTGCGTGTCTGTGTTTGTGTGTATGTATTGGTCGGGTGTGTGTGCGTGTGTGTGTGTGTGTGTGTGTGTGTGTGTATTGGTCGGGTGTGTGTGTGCGTGTATTGGTCGGGTGTGTGTGCGTGTGTGTGTGTGTGTGTGTGTGTGTATTGGTCGGGCGTGTGTGTGTGTGTGTGCAAAGTGGGACATAGGTGTCGCTAGTCTTTCTATCACCCTCTGAACCTGATAGCTGAACTAGTGGTTACCATGGAAACGCACACAGCAGCGCTGGGAGGATAGAATATGTCCTTGCCACAGGGCTGTTCTGAGCGTGTGCAGTGGGTGATGGGAGAGGGGGGTGGGTGCACTCGTGCTATAGAGCTCACCTGTACACCTGCCCATTACACTGGACACATCAGAGTGTACCCTGCGTATTTACATGCCCAAAGGACCACAATGCACTGGGAGTCTGTACACTCTTCCAAAGTAGAGCATGTGGGGCTACAGTTCCCCCTAGTGGGCAAGAGATGCGAGGCAACTTCATGTCCTTGTTTACATTTGAATTTCCTGGGTCACATGAAGCTGTAGTGTCCTATAGATGCTGTAGTGTTTTACTGCAATTATGCAATTAAAATGAATGCACAGACAAACCTGCCTGTCAACAACAACCACAGTCTTCCTTTCTCCTCCACTCTCTCTCTGTCCATCCCCTCTGCTTTTCACTCCCTCCCTTCTTCCCTTTCTCTCTCTTTCTCCCTCTCTCCCTCCCTCCCTCTCTCTCTCTCCCTCCCTCCCTTTCTCTCTATCTCTCTCTCTTCCTCCCTCTCTCTCCATCCCTCCCTCTCTCCCTCCCTCTCCCTCCCTCCTTCTCTCTCTCCCTCCCTCCCTTGCTCTTTCTCCCTCCCTCTCCCCCCTCCCTCCCTCTCTCTCCCTCCCTCCCTCGCTCTCTCTCCCTCGCCCTCCCTCCCTCCCTCGCTCCCCCTCCCTCCCTCTCTCTCTGCAGGTAGGTGAGCTCCCTGAGATGACGGAGGTGGAGCCGGTGTTGGACTTCGCTTCGTCGGGTCGCTCCGGTCGGCGGAATGCCCTGCCGGACATTCTGGGGTCACCTGCGGGGGTCAGCCCCTCCGACCTGCCACTCAAACTGGCCGAGCTGTCACTCACAGGTGAGCTCTGTCACTCATGGGCATGGAGCTTTCCCCACCACGCTCAAAACCTCAACACTGTCCCTAACCTAAACACTGTTCCTTACCCAAACACTGTCCCTAACCTAAACACTGTTCCTTACCCAAACACTGTCCCTAACCCAAACACTGTCTCTTACCTAAACACTGTCCTTAACAAAAACACTGACCCTAACCTAAACACTGTCCCTAACCTAAACACTGTCCCTAACCCAAACACTGTCCCTAACCCAAACACTGTCCCTAACCTAAACACTGTTCCTTACCCAAACACTGTCCTTAACAAAAACACTGTCCCTAACCTAAACACTGTCCCTAACCCAAACACTCTCCCTTACCCGAACACTCTCTCTCCATCTCTCTCTCTGTCTTTATCTCTGTCTTTCTCTCTCTCTCTCTCTATCTCTCTCTCTGTAACTTGACACATTTTAACAGGTTTTGTAAATATATTAGAATTTAGTGTGATAACCAAATGGAATGCTAATTATGTACCTTCGTCCACCCCCCTCCCCCCCTCCCCCCCCCCAGACGGGCCGGACGGGGCTCAGACCCCCAGCACTGAAGAGGCTCCGCCCCCTGCAGGCAGCACAGAGGGGCAGGACGGGTCGTAGCAGGGGGGGAGGGGGCGCCCCACAGCCCAGCATTGCAGAAATGGGAGGAGGAGGAGGAGGAGGAGGGGAGAGAGAGGAGGGGAGGAAGGGATGACTGCAATGAGCTAGTCTGCTTAAACACCAGCTGCAGTGGCGACGGCAGCAACGGGCAACTGCTTGGGCCTGGGGGGGCCGCGTGGTGGGGGAGGTACTGTTCCTAACACCCCCTATCTGCCCCCCCCCCACCCACCCCAAAAAAACAGACATGGAATGGGTTTGGAGACAATTGTAGAGACAATAATATTTTCATTTAAAAAAATAAATGAATAAAAACAACGTCAGACACTGCAGCAGGAGATTCAGTGGAGGAAGAAACAGGAACTTCTTATTGTGGGCTTTGCTGGATTTCCCCCACCGTCTATCTCCTGTTTTTACTATGATCTTTTCTAAGTGAAGTCCATGTTGTGGATTTACATGGGAAAACCCTTTCAGAAGGGCTTCTAATGTTTGTCTGTTGTCCTGCCATTTAAAGAAAAAGATTGCCTCAGTTTTCAGAAGAAAACGGCGGGTGTATGCAAGCGTAAGTCGTGGGAGCGCGGGCTGACAGGTGCCTGCAGTCACAGCTCGTGCTAGTGAAGAAGCAGCCATCGCTGGGTCCTGGAGACCTCAGACTACAGAGCGGAGGTGCTGAGAAAATGTCGCAAAGGCTCTGAACGAGCATTGAAAGGGTGTTGTGTGCCAGCCTAGCCTGGTGTTCTCCGAATGGGTGCGGCGTTGGGGTGCTGAATGAGGGCGGTGTTGGGGTGCTGAATGGGTGCGGGCGTTGGGGTGCTGAATGAGGGCGGTGTTGGGGTGTTGAATGGGAGTGGGTGTTGGGGTGGTGGGGGTGGGTGTTGGGGTGCTGAATGGGGGTCTGTGGGGATCTCCGATGGGCAGAGAGTGTGGGATGTTTAGAGTTATGTAGCAGAAGCCAGTACCCTGATAACTAGCCAAGTTCTACTGGAGGACCACGTTTCTCCTGTTTGGACCATGTTCCTCCTGTTTGGGACCATGTTCCTCCTGTTTGTGACCATGTTCCTCCTGTTTGGGACCATGTTCCTCCTGTTGGGACTCCGTTCCTCTGGTTTGGGACCATGTTCCTCCTGTTTGGGACCATGTTCCTCCTGTTTGGACCACGTTCCTCCTGTTTGGGACCATGTACCTCCTGTTTACTGTGTTCTTTTGCCTCGGGATATTTCTGGAAGAAGGAAAAAGCTTGTTGACCAAAAATAGACCAGCACTGCCAATCCTTAGAATCTGTTTCTCAACTGCCTATTTCAAAGAGAGAATGGGCCCTGTTAGTCAGAACAGCACAACTGCCCTTACCCCAGGGCTGGGAGCAGTTCTACTGCCCTTACCCCAGGGCTGGAAGCAGTTCTACTGCCCTTACCCCAGGGCTGGGAGCAGTTCTACTGCCCTTACCCCAGGGATGGGAGCAGTTCTACTGCCCTTACTGGATTTAATTTCATTTCCTGAGTTAGCTGAATTTAAATGTAACTGATCTGAACCCTTTCCCATGATTGTTGGCATTAAGTTTTTCTTTTAAAATAGCACTTGGCCTCAGCTTTAGAAATGAGAATGGATGTTTTGATGCTCTAGATGTCCTGTCATACCTTAAAGCTCAGTGACCTTTGAGGCACTCAATGACTTTTTAGGCCTATAAATCGAATCCCCCTCGCCCCCGCTCCAAAAACGACCAAGGTTTTTATCACAAAGCTGCGTCTGTGGAAGCAGGCGTGCTGTCACCGTGGCGACGTCTCCAAACAGACGGCCGACTGTGCGAGCAGACGGAGAGGAAAGTGCCATCCTGTGCGTCTGTTTCCCTCCGACGGGGTTAGCACTGCGGCTCGCCTGCGCTCCACAACACTCTCACCAGGGCCAGAAAGGCTGGTCATCATCAGCAACTGTTAGCCTGAGTATAACACAGTCTGGGGAGGGAGGGGGGGGGGGATGTGTCTTCAACACTAAATCATTTACACACAGCGAGATTTTGTTATTCACTCAGAACAGGCCTGAAGCATTTGGGTGGACAGCCTCAGCTTTTTTAAACCTGTCCTGTAGGGGGAAGGTTCTGTTTGTTTGGTTTTTTTTGAGGGGAGGCTCCATCTTGAAGCAGAACAGAGAGCTCAGCTGCTCTCATCTCTTTATGTTTTACCCTGACTATTATAGACCTGACTATCATAAACCTGTCTATCATAAACCTATCATAAACCTGTCTATCATAAGCCTATCATAAGACTGACTATTATTAGCCTGACTGTCATAAACCTGACTATCATGAACCTGACTAATCATAAACCTGACTATCATAAGCCTGACTATCATAAACCTGACTATCATGAACCTAACTAATCATAAACCTGACTATCATGAACCTGACTATCATAAACCTGACTATCATAAGCCTGACTATCATAAACCCGACTATCATAAGCCTGACTATCATGAACCTGACTATCATAAACCTGACTATCATTAACCTGACTGTCATAAAATTATAGTCATAAACAGCACTTTGTGGCAGTTCTGTTATCTACCTGATATGATCCACTCCTACCAACAAATACGGTGTAACTGAATCATTGATTAGATGAATAACCCTGTGTTTACTTTACTTTGTTAATTAATTTGTTATTTAATTTGTTATTTCTGTCTACCAGATACGTGCAGTCACACATGTAGGTATGACTCTTTGTACCCTGTGGTCCTACTGATACTAAATGTATTTTTGTTCAGAGGATGGATCCATGAGAGATAAAACCTTTGGGCCCTTATAAAATGTTTGGGTAGAGATGTGTATTGTATGCAAGATCAAAGAAAAAGGCTTATAAACTGCAAAAAAAGAGTTCCTGCCAGAACCTCTGGCCAAATATCTCATTCATTTTAGTGTCACACTTTGGAAAGCTGATGCCCGTCCTCTTCTATGACAAACCAACGTGCCGCCTGATAGAAAGACAAGTTCTCTCCTTTAATTGTACATACTATCGTGTCATCAGTGGCGGATATTTCAATTCATGTGTTCACATATATGAATATAATCGTGTATCTGTTTTATATTTGAAGTGTGTGGGCTGTTTTGTGAGGTGTCAAATTTCTTCTCCATCATGAAAATGGAGAAGTCCATCTCCCTGACTATCACGAATAAAATCTGAACAAATTCACAGTGTTGTTATGAATCAAGGAAATGAAATAAGCTTGATTTTCAGAAAATGTGAAACAAAGAAATGCCTTTATTTGTACCGATTTTTTTAACAGTATGTTTATTTCATTGACATAAATGTATATATTGATACTGTTATGTGATCATGTCATAATAAACCCTCATATGTAAGATTTTGGTGGTTTGATCAAATGCAGGGGAGGTAATTAGGTAGCCAGATGTAGCAGGCCAGTGCACCCCGCCATTTCCACAAAGTTCTGCGGGATCTGTAATGACCACACTAGCTCAGGACCTGGGTTTAACCTGAATCAAAGTCACCTCCGGCAGCACAGTGTCCCCATCGCAAGGGGAGAGGAGAGGCCAGCACACGGCTCTTCCTGTAGCAGCAGCGGGGTTTATTTGAGGAGGGTTTAGGCATCACGCACATTATAGACGAAGCATTGTTATCTCCTCTCTCATTGGCCAGTCATCAGGGAGGACACGCTTATTCTACAGCTCTGCACACAGACCCTTTTCCTTGGAAAGTGAAGATCTCTCGTACTAGTTAAACCATGTAGACAGCCAGGCAGCCAGTGTTCTCTGAGTCACTCCTTTCAAAGATAAATTTTAATAAGGGAACAGCTGCTCCCCCTAAAATGTCAAAATGCAATAATTATACTGTAGATATCACATGAGCATGCTTGCCAACTCTTCCAAAGTCTTCACCTTCTCCTTCACAAGGTATGCAAGTACAAACTGTTTCAATTATCATTAAAGGCAAAGGTTAAGAACAGATGTTGACTGAATCAAATACATGGGTTTAACAAATGACCAAAACTATTACCAAACAGTGTTACTCGGGAAAGAGAACATTCAGCATTAAGGAAAATCAGAGTTGAGCACAGTCAAGAATTAAATATGTTTTGGAATAACTGACAAATATTTTCAAAATCAAGAACACAAAATGGCCTCAGCTTTCAGTCTGTACACACACGACATCATGCATGCTGTACAAAATAAATATAGTCATATTATGCATAACATGGTCATTTTTACTCTGTCACTGAGTTAAAGGCTTCTCTCAGAACAAGGTTACCTACATAATTCAGTGCATTCAGAACTGACCTCTATTTAAGGCCTGAGAAAATTCTCTTTAAATGCTTGTATGTTCACAATTTCACCACTAGATGGGACCACTCTTTAAATTTGAAAGGCTGGCACCGCCATATTATGCGTGGTTCGTTAGGAGGCACGTGCTCTGTTTAGTCCCAAAGCCTTGTTACAGCAGCAGTGTAATGATGGTGCTTTATTTGCCATTCTCGTTTGTGTTTATATTTTAAATTAGTGAGTGATTATTTAATTTTGAGATGACATGCTGGACAGCTGTTCTGCATATTTGTGTGTTCATTTTGTAAATCCTATTTTGAGATTAGATGCAGACAGCTCTTTCATACGTTCAGTCCAGCAGGCAGGGATGTCCGGCTCGGAGCTGGAAGGGAAGTTTTCTGCCCTGGTCCGACTCCAGGTGATTAAACAGAAGTTTTCTGCCCTGGTCAGACTCCAGGCGATTAAACAGAAGGAGAGCTACGCTGCTCTGACCCCGGGCTCCCATCTCTGAAGAGCTGAAATGTGCGGAGAGGAGATTTGCTGGTGGACGGGGTGGTGTTTTTTTTTGCAGCACGGCCGAGAGAAGCATCTGTTGTTTTAGATTAGAGCTCAAGTCTAGTCACCCCAAAACCTGCACACCCTGATGTCTGCCAACCTGCCGTCACCATGACAGTCAAGGAAACAAGACCGACCAGCCCTCGTGTACGGGGTGGGGGCGCGGGGGTGGCGGGGGGGCACGTAAAAGACCAGCCTGCTCTCCATTTGAAGGCCTGGGCAGGTGACATGCCAAATTTTACATAATAAAGATACATTTTCATAAGTGAGTGTCACATTTTCATTTTAACTACATGCTGCCATCTTTTTCAAGGGTGTCTCTCAGCACAGACCTTCCAGTGTGAGAAAGTAAAATTAATCTGGGTCATTTAAACAGGTATTGATTGGTCTTTTTTTGTGTAGTAACCTCTATAAGGTCATATCAGTCACTCGAGTCCTGGAGAGTCAATTACTTGTCCATCTTCCTGGTATTCTATTATGGGAGCCTAAAATGTTACCATGTTAGCCTCTGGCACCCCTAGTGGCCAGATTCTGTTAGTGCAGGAGCCACGCAATCTTGGGGTCATTGAGTTTGGACCAGAGGTGTGTGGGACTGTGGAGCTAAACCATCTGTCATTTCACAAAGCAAGCTTGTCTACTCCAGCAGTTATACACTCAGCACATGAGATAAGGTTGTACGGAGGATATGCGATGTGGAGAAAAAACACTGCTTTACTTTTTGTAAATAAGAAGAAAATCTGTGGATTAGATGATGTCAGGCACAGGAATAAATGTGTTGCTGCCTACGGCTGCTGTGGGGAGGTGTAGTGTTGTGGAGGTCAGGGTATGGTGGATTCAGGGTGTTGTGCAGTCGGTGTTGTGGAGGTCAGGGTATGGTGGATTCAGGGTGTTGTGCAGTCAGGGTGTTGTGGAGGTTAGGGTGTTGTGGATTCTGGGTGTTGGGGGTGAGGGTGTTGTGGAGGTTAGATTGTTGTGGATTCTGGGTGTTGTGCAGTCTGGGTGTTGTGGAGGTTAGGGTGTTGTGGATTCTGGGTGTTGTGCAGTCTGGGTGTTGTGGAGGTCAGGGTGTTGTGGAGGTTAGATTGTTGTGGATTCTGGGTGTTGTGCAGTCTGGGTGTTGTGGAGGTCAGGGTGTTGTGGAGGTTAGATTGTTGTGGATTCTGGGTGTTGTGGAGGTTAGGTTGTTGTGGATTCAGGGTGTTGTGCAGTCTGGGTGTTGTGGAGGTCAGGGTGTTGTGGAGGTTAGATTGTTGTGGATTCTGGGTGTTGTGGAGGTTAGATTGTTGTGGATTCTGGGTGTTGTGCAGTCTGGGTGTTGTGGAGGTTAGGGTGTTGTGGATTCTGGGTGTTGTGGAGGTCAGGGTGTTGTGGATTCTGGGTGTTGTGCAGTCTGGGTGTTGTGGAGGTCAGGGTGTTGTGGAGGTTAGATTGTTGTGGATTCTGGGTGTTGTGCAGTCTGGGTGTTGTGGAGGTCAGGGTGTTGTGGAGGTTAGATTGTTGTGGATTCTGGGTGTTGTGGAGGTTAGGTTGTTGTGGATTCAGGGTGTTGTGCAGTCAGGGTGTTGTGGAGTCATAGTGTTGTGCAGTCAGGGTGTTGTGGAGGTTAGGTTGTTGTGGATTCAGGGTGTTGTGCAGTCAGGGTGTTGTGGAGGTAAGAGTGTTCTGCAGTCAGGATGCTGAGGGCGAGGTGGAGCTGGGCTGGCATGTGCCAGAACAGAGCCGAAGAGAGGAGCAGGTTTTTTAAGACATCACTGACTGTCTGGCTTTGTGTCTACCCGCCTTGTTTCCATGGAGACCAGCCTCTGATATAGTTCACAATTCCCTCCAAAGTGTGATGTTGGCCCCCCCCACCCCAAACAATCCTACCCCCCCCTCCATTCAGCCATGTCCGACACAATTCCTTGTGTTTACACCTGAATTTACCAGCTGAGCAAGTTAGACCCACTAAGCTAAGCTAAGCTACAGTAAGCAGCTGTCACGGTTGCTAAGTTACCCGTTACCAAGGTAACACACCCTGGTGAAATGCCTCAATTCCACCCCTTGTGGGGGGATCAGAATCTTTTCAGGGTACAAGCGTGCACGCCCTTCCCTGCGGGCGAACACTGGTGTTGTCACAGTTAAAACAACATAGCAGAGAAAAACACGAGGGAGGGAGGGATGAAGGGAGAGAGCGGGGGAGGGAGGGAGTGGGGGAAGGAGGGAGGGAGGCAGGGGAGGGACGGACCTGGATGGATTCGTGGACTGAAGCGATGATAGAAGCTAAAAATAAACAGTATCTTTAACGATCACAGCAAGGAATCTCCGTTCTGCGTGCTAACCATGTATGGGCTAACCCTGTGAGCGCTAACGCTGCCTGCGCTAATCGCGTATGGGCTAACCCTGTGTGTGCTAACCGCCTATGGGCTAACTCCGTGAGCGCTAACCCTGTGTGCACTAACCGCGTATGTGCTAACCCTTTGTGTGCTAACCGCGTATGGGCTAACCCTGTGAGCGCTAACCCTGCATGCGCTAACCGCGTATGGGCTAACCCTGTGAGCGCTAACCCTGCGTGCTAACCGTGTATAGGCTAACCCTGTGAGCGCTAACCCTGCGTGCGCTAACCGCGTATGGGCTAACCCTGTGACCACTAACCCTGCGTGCTAACCGTGTATGGGCTAACCCTGCCTGTGCTAACCGTGTATGGGCTAACCCTGTGAGCGCTAACTCTGCCTGCGCTAACCGTGTATGGGCTAACCCTGTGAGCGCTAACTCTGTGTGTGCTAACCGCGTATGGTTTTGCGGTTAAATAAAATTAACTCATTGTGTAAGTGCATGTGTGTGTGTGACTACATACGTGTGTGTGACTATTTGTGCATGAGTGTGTCCGTGTGTGTGGTTGGGGGGTGGGGGTGCTAGTTGGGGCTGGTGCCAGTATTGATCAGGATAGAACTGGAGCCCATGAACAGACTGCTTGGAAAAGGGGTGGACAGGGGGATGGAGAAAGAGAAAGAAAGCGAGAGAGGGGGGGAGGGAGATGGAGAGAGAGAGAGAAAGAGAGACGGGGGGAGGGAGATGGAGAGAGAGAGAGAGAGGGAGAGAGAGGGAGAGATAGAGGGGGGGGTAGAGAGAGAGGGAGAGAGATGAGGGAGGGAGAGAGAGAGAGAGAGAGAAAGATGAGAGAGAGAGGAGGGCAGAGGGAGGGACAGAGAGAGAGGGAGAAAGATGAGAGAGAGAGAGAGAAGGAGAGAGAGGGGGAGCAGTAGAGCATGCGGAGAGATTTTAAAAGCCTTACATAAATGGCATCTTTTATTTAAGAGGCTGTAGCTGCTCCCCCTCTGTGTGACACAGATTTCCACCGAGCAGCAATGCTAGTGCCACCTGGGGGGCGGGGTTACGGACCCTCGCCTGTGCTTGCTAGCTGCCCCCTCCTGCCCCCTCCTGCCCTCAAGCCTGCCCCTTCCTGCCCCCTCCTGCTCTCAAGCCTGCCTTCACCTATGTGAAGCTCACCCTCACCTGGCCAAAGGGGGGTGGGGGGTGAAACCTGAAAGCATTGGGTATGTGGTTCTGTCTCTGGAACCATTGGGTGTGTGGTTCTGTAAGTTCATTTGTTTGAAGCTGCAAGTTTCCAGTTTACCATCCGGAAGGTTCCTGCAGTTAAGAAGCAGAGAGGATGGAAGGAACACAGGAGCTAAATATCTGGTGTGTCTATAGAATCTGTGGCTCAGCCCAACACTGATGGCATTAGAATCCTGACTGTACATTCAAATCATAGTTGTCATGGTATCCTAACTGACATATTAGACACAGGGAAATGTAGCATTGGAATGAAGGCATTGATCTCATATTGCACATCTGTGCTATTTCAGTACAACTAATTTCATCTCATCCACTGACTCAATACACGGAGCAGACAGCATTAAACCAAAGGTATTAATGTCATTTTCTTTTTATAACTCAGCACACAAACAATCATAGTTTATCTGTGTCAAGTTTATAAAAAGAAAATTGTATTTAACACCATTGATTTTATGCCTCTGATTCCTCACATGAATAAAAATGAACGGAACTCGGTATTTGTCTGATATTTTTAATGCAGTTCTTGTGTCACTGCATCAGGATTTTTTTTATTATTAATTGATTTTTGGATTGCGGTTCCTCTGAACATGACTGCATGACTCTTAGAAGCTTAGTGGTGCATTACCAGGGTGTGCTTAAAGCTCACTGACCAGAGTGTGCTGAAAGCTCACTGACCGGGGTGTGCTTAAAGCTCACTGACCGGGGTGTGCTTAAAGCTCACGGACCAGAGTGTGCTTAAAGCTCACTGACCAGGGTGTGTTTAAAGCTCACTGACCAGAGTGTTCTTAAAGCTCACTGACCGGGGTGTGCTGAAAGCTCACTGACCAGAGTGTGCTTAAAGCTCACTGACCAGAGTGTTCTTAAAGCTCACTGACCAGAGTGTTCTTAAAGCTCACTGAGTGTTCTTAAAGCTCAGGGTGTGCTGAAAGCTCACTGACCGGGCTGTGTTTATGGGAGAATTGCATGCAGGGAAGGTGAATATGAAAACAGTGGGGTGGTGGGGGAGTTGCCCCCCCCCGCCCCCCTGCTCGCCCCCCCCCCCCTGGCTAACTCCCCCCTCGCCAGCGTTTCCTGTACCCTCCCCTCTCCCTGCACCCTGCTTCTACCTACATTGGCGGTTCAGTCACTGAACACCTGCGCCAGCAGTGCTGGCCACTTCCTGTGGAAAACAACCACTTCCCTGAAACAATGGAGTCAGAGGGGTGGGGAGGGAGTTGAAGGGCTTTCTCACAGGCAGGAGGTCACCCCACAGTGCCCCACAGGGCTGTGGCTCTGGGTGTAAGACTAACCGGAGGTGCGTGAACGTGCTCCACAACACGAATTTACAGGCGCTGTTCTGGGAACCTCAAAAGCTGATCGTCCTGAATTCACTGTTGTCATGACAGCAACAACTGGAATAGAAAGCAAGCGATGACAGATGCACACACACACACACACACACAGACACAGACACACACACACACACACACACACACACCTTCCTACAGTACGAGTGCTTTACTGGTACCTGGGCGCAGGTGCAGGTGGGCCCTGCAGGTAAGGTCTGACAGCACGCTGAGAGCAGCGTCTGAACTGCGTGCCTCGGGAACGTTAGAGGCTCGTGTGACACTAACGTCAGGAGCAGGGCTGAGGAACGATGAGCAGAGGAGCCCGGCTGAGGAGGGTTAACCTGGAAAGAGAGCCAGAGCTGCCCGGGTAATTCACTGCCCCCCCGCCCCCCCTGACTCCCCCCGGCTGTAATAATTGGTTGCTTTGTTGTGCTGCTTGCAGGCTGCTTTGCCCCAGAGGGGGGGGTGATGGGGGGGGTGGCTGATATGTCTGTCTCATTGTACTGCTGCCACGATCGCAAACCTCGCACCAAACAAAAAAATAAAAAACAGACATTCCTTTTTTATACACAATTCTCCACTCAAGAGCCTAATTGTACTTCATTCCGCAAATAATGGGACAGGAGACAGGACGGGCGGTGTCTGGTGGGAAATGGGGGGGGGCAGAATTTATGAAATCAGGTCAGTTCCATTTGCGCATTTTCTTTCGAACACTTGAACGCAACTGAACACTGATTTTCCTCAAAGACCTGAACTGCATCTGTGCTGCGGTCTGTGCTGTGCCTGTGCCACAGACCACAGAGCCACAGAGTCACAGACCACAGAGCCACAGACTGCAGAGCCACAGACCACAGAGCCACAGAGTCACAGACTGCAGAGCCACAGACCACAGAGTCACAGACCACAGAGCCACAGACTGCAGAGCCACAGACTGCAGAGCCACAGACCAGAGTCACAGACTGCAGAGTCACAGACCACAGAACCACAGACCAGAGTCACAGACTGCAGAGCCACAGACCAGAGTCACAGACCACAGAGTCACAGGCTACACAGACAGGCACAGGCTAATGACTCAGTTATATTTGTGTTAAAATAAAATAAGAGCATACAGTAGGAATACCCTGACCCAGTGCTTTGTAAGGCCACAGTCCTCATTTACATACAGCGTGTGTGTGTGTGTGTGTGTGTTTGTTTGTCAACATGTGCGTAAGTGTGTGTGTGGGCCCCATTTGTGTGTACGGACCATGTTTGTATATGTACAAACATGTTTGTGTGCACTTTGTGTACGCATATGTATGTGTGTGTGTGTGTGTGCATGTGTCATGTGTACAAACATGAGTACCACGTGAGCATGTGTTGTGGCTCAGGGCGTGTGCATGTATGTGTGTGTATGTATGTGCGTGCATGTATGCCTGTGTATGTATGTGCGTGCATGTACGCGTGTGTATGTATGTGCGTGCATGTACGCGTGTGTATGTATGTGCGTGCATGTATGTGCGTGCATGTATGTGCGTGCATGTACGCGTGTATGTATGTGTGTGCATGTATGTGTTTGTGTGTGTGTGCGTGCGTGTGTGTGTGTGCATGTATGTGTGTGTGTGTGTGTGCATGTATGTGTGTGTGTGTGTGTGTGTGCATGTATGTGTTTGTGTGTGCGTGCGTGTGTGTGTGTGCATGTATGTGTTTGTGTGTGTGTGTGTGCATGTATGTGTGTGTGTGTGTGTGTGTGTGTGTGTGCATGTATGTGTGTGTGTGTGTGTGTGTGTGCATGTATGTGCATGTATGTGTGTGTGTGTGTGTGTGCATGTATGTGTGTGTGTGTGTGTGTGTGTGCATGTATGTGTGTGTGTGTGTGTGTATGTATGTGCGTGCATGTATGTGTGTGCATGTATGTGTTTGTGTGTGTGTGTGTGCATGTATGTATGTGTGTGTGTGTGTGTGTGCATGTATGTATGTGTGTGTGTGTGTGTGTGCATGTATGTGTGTGTGTGTGTGTGTGCATGTATGTGCCAACGTCACACGCAGCCCAGACCAAAGAGCCTCGCCGTTATGTAACAGTGTGATGTCACAGCTGAGCAGAAAGGCTGGCGGTGGATCTGTGCTGGCGGGGTGAGGGGGGGGGGGGGCGTTCGTGGCTCGTCTGCGCCTCACGTGCTGCCCGGTCACACCGCGAGCATCGGTACGCCAGACGCATCGCTCACTCTGTGGTAAAGCACTTTTGGTAAGGCTGCATCTCCTCAGGTGAGGAGGGGCGGCTCCACATTTTTCCTTTCCAATTTTAGCATCCAAGCCAAGCGGCCAAAACCAGACTTCGTTTTTGAAGCTCATTTCCTGGTGTTGTAGTTCCTGGTTGCTCACTAGCGCCACTACGGATGGCTCCAGTATAGGTGTTTTCATATCCGGTTTCCATGTAAGTCTACGGTACAAATGCGATCAAAATACAAAGTCAATAATTTTTTCTCAAAAGAACAAATAGTCATAATAGGTGTATTTTATTGCTCTTATGACTGTCCATGGGTCGATTTCATGATTTATTGCGTCATTTGGGCACAGTGCCAATATTTGTTCTGGACCAATGAGGTACAGCTTGCGTCACTTCCGGATTACTGACGAGGACTATGCTACAGTAGGGGCTACAGTCTATGGTCACTGGGGTGGGCGGTGGCGCTTCTTGGCCTTGCCATTGCGGCTCCGGCTACGGTCCGCCTGTGCTAAGTCTGAAAATGCAGGCATCCCATTTCGTGGCGATTTCATTATGGCGTGTGCTATTTACAGCTGCTCTAGACGACCATAAAATAATCCTCCTCTTAAGTTTTTCGGTATCCGAGTCATTTTTACTATTTCCTTTAGCCTACTTAACCAAATAATTACTTGGCAGAAAGCGTAATCAGCTTGCTATATTTGGTAGTCCAGTAGTAGCCTGTGCTAAAACAGTTCGCAACTTCGGCTACCAAGCCATTTGACTAGCTAGCTAACCTTAACCGGCAAACATTCAATCTGTCAAACGTGTTTGGCGGCTTGTCAGTCGTGTACATTCCGTAAATGTCTACCTGGGCCATGCTTCACGCATGTGACAAAGCTACTATAATCCCGATTTTGGGATAAACACTTTTTCATTTTCACGAAGCGAATTAAGAGTTTCAAGGTTCATTTGCTGAATATACAACACACGATGAAATCACACACACAGAATTTAACGAAATTAACCATCTTGGCATTTAGAAAGGAACATGTTTTAGCATTTAAGAGACCGACAAGCTAGGCATTTAAGACAGTGGTTCTCAGAATCGGTTCTGGGGGGTCCTTGCGTATATTGGCTTTTCTCCATTGGTTTTGATGATTTACAAGAAAAAAATAATAGCCTAATAATAATTAGAAATTCAACGTAGGCTACATTGTTTTTGTCTTCATGCACCAGGTGGAAAACTTGCCGTACAAAGTGCGTTGTCATATTTACACGCCTGCAGATCAGTTATTAAAATACTTGGTAGATTTGTTAATCACCGCTGAGTGTTAATTTTTGTTCGGTAGAAAGTGATTTGCGAACGATCGGTCAGCTAGCGTCACCCAGCAAGTGAACACCACAAACGGCGATGGAGTAGCTCATTATCTGACTGGCGAAAACCTACGACGATAACTTGCTCGGTTAACAGCAGATCTACCAGACAGTTATACGAAAATTTGCCTAGTCAAATCACCAGTAGCCTACACATCTCCGATTGATTGACCATCAGTGTAGTCAATGTTCTTCCCCTGTGGTTCATATTGCTAACGCGTGAGCTAACCACGGACAGCCTACCTAGCTCACTGGCAAGCTGATATGCTAGCTAAGCATATTCGTTTTGCTGAGAAACATAAATTGAAGATAACTGAACATAGCCTAATTGTATTTTTAATGTCATACATAACGTGATTACATGACACAGTACAGTCACGGATGGAAATTAAACCCCGTAAACATCTGATAATATATTTTAAAACATAACGGCAGACAGTCAGCTAGCCTCGTTCAGGTTGAGGGGCTTTTCCGCACCGGACTGTCAATCAAATTGTAAAAATCACAAGACCGCTTAACTCTATGGTTTTGGCTCCAAATCGAGAAAATGGCCGCGCCCGCCATTGAGCTTCAAAACGTGTTTTAGAGACCCACGGAGAGTCAATGGGTGACGTCACAGTAGCTGTGTCCATATTTTTTACAGTCTCTGATCCAAGCTCAGGGCCCAGCTGCAGCCCCGATGTGATCTGCATTCTGAATGAGCACATTCAGTTAGAACAGGACTGCACTGCTGATATTTACTGTTAACCAGGGACACGCACAGTCAGAGCCCATGCACTGACACATACTGACACGCACAATCAGAGCCCATGCACTGACACATACTGACACGCACAATCAGAGCCCATGCACTGACACGTACTGACACGCACAATCAGAGCCCATGCACTGACACGTACTGACACGCACAATCAGAGCCCATGCACTGACACGTACTGACACGCACAATCAGAGCCCATGCACTGACACATACTGACACGCACAATCAGAGCCCATGCACTGACACATACTGACACGCACAATCAGAGCCCATGCACTGACACATACTGACACGCACAATCAGAGCCCATGCACTGACACATACTGACACGCACAATCAGAGCCCATGCACTGACACATACTGACACGCACAATCAGAGCCCATGCACTGACACATACTGACACGCACAATCAGAGCCCATGCACTGACACATACTGACACGCACAGTCAGAGCCCATGCACTGACACATACTGACACGCACAATCAGAGCCCGTGCACTGACATGTACTGACACGCACAATCAGAGCCCATGCACTGACACATACTGACACGCACAATCAGAGCCCATGCACTGACATGTACTGACATGTGCTGGGTGTGTCCTGGGCCTGTCCTGGGCCAGCCCTGGGTGTGTCCTTGATCTGTCCTGGGTGTGTCCTGGGCCTGTCCTGGGCCTGTCCTGGGTGTGTCCTTGATCTGTCCTGGGCCTGTCCTGGGTGTGTCCTGGGCCTGTCCTGGGTGTGTCCTGGGCCTGTCCTGGGCCTGTCCTGGGTGTGTCCGGCTCCAGGTACAGATGCAGTGTGTGCAGTGCTTTAGTATCCTGGCTCGCTGGCGGCAGGGTTCTGGCAGCGCAGGCCCAGTTGTTTGGCATGGCGGTAATCCCGGAGGGAGCTCACAGGTACACCGGGGTCCCTGAAGCACCGAAACGAACCCCGATGCAGGGGACCGCCATGGCAACATGCTGAGTTCTTCCCAGCGGGAATCACCGACGACCCAGCAAGGGCTGGGAGCGAGCGCGGCATTCAGAGCACCCGCACCAGCTGCCTGTTTATAACTATACTGACCCAAAACTGACCAGAAACTGACCCGAAACTGACCAGAAACCAACTCAAAACTGACCCAAAACCAACTCAAAACCAACTCAAAACTGACCCAAAACTGACCCAAAACCGACCAAAACCTGACCCCAAACTGACCCAAAACCGCACAAGCTGCCACCTGTTTATAACTATACTGACCCAAAACTGACCCAAAACCACATGTCCTCTGTCTTCTTTCATCTACAGAGGAAAAGAGACTCATTTTCATTTTCAGTTAAATTCTTCAGCAGAAAGCCACCCACTGTAAGAGCTGCTACAGGATACTGACACTGTACAGTGGCGCTAAGCAACAGATCACATGACCTCAGCCCTGTGCAGTGATGCTGTGGGATGAACATACTTACACAAGGAAACATGTGCACGCAAGTTCCCCACACACACACACACACACAGGCAAACAGCAGTAACATACACACATACAAAAGCACACAAACACTCACACACACAGTTGCTTACCCACCCACAGCCTCCCACACAAACACACACAGAGTTGCAATTACAGCCCCCCCCCCCAAGCCCTGATTGCAGACGGAGTCATGGCCTCTCCTCCAAATCACAGCGCCAGCACCGTGCCCCAGCTGCGGCCCAAACTGAACGCATCACTTCTGCAGCTCGCTCCTCTGTGAGCAGAGTCTCAGCACAGTGCTTATTTAACTCTCAGAGTTCCCATCAAGTCACAGCGCCTGACATTTAGCACGCAAAACCAAAGCGGGCTGTCCTGTTAGCGTACGTGCGCCTGAGATTTTGCACACCAGTCCAAACAAACACAGCCAGACGGTCCACTCTTTCTCTCTTCACTAATAACCCAACACTGGTGCTCCCCTCTCACTCTCAGATTACAGCACATGGCCTCAATGACCAAAAACATTTACAGCCATACAATGCCCCCCCCCCCCCGCCCCGGTTCTGTGCTCATCTCCCTAGCCTGGTTACCTCCCCAAAAAAGCTGCCCTTCCCTTGGAATACATGACACATCTGCTCCCAGTGGCTGTGGCAGGGTGTGCCGCTCAGAACATGGGGGCGGGGACACCCCCCCTCCCTCGCCCCGCCCCGCCCCTCTTTGTCTCCTGGCTGGCCAGAGGCGTAGCCTGTGTGGGAGATTTGGGTGGAGAGGAGCCGAAGGGGGGGGGGGGGGGATTCAGCTGGTACCATCTGCTCTCCTCCCCAGGGTGTTGGACAGAATGCGCTTTCCCAAACGAGATGCGTTTGGGTGGGGTGGCAGGAGGACCCACAGGAGGAGGGATCTGTCCTCTCTGCCAAAATAATCTGTGCTCCAGAAAAGCCAAATCTGAGTCCTGCTCACCTGCCTTTTATCTTCATTCCTCACAAACCTGGAGGCTATGCAGACACACAAACATACACACACACACTCTCTCTCACATGCACACACACACACACACTCTCTCTCTCACACACACACACACACACTCTCTCTCTCTCTCTCTCACACACACACACACAGCCAATGGGGAAACCAACCAGAAACAAACATAAAGAACTAGAGCACACCGCTTTCTAAAAGGTCAGCATATTCTGCGCTGTTGATGTGAGGCTAAAGTCATAAAGTCTTACACTGTAAGACACTGTGAGCACCTCAGCGTGGTGGTCCAGTGGAAGCCCTGTGAAATATCCCCACGCATGTGTCTGTGTCTCTATTACAATCAGTCAGCTCTAAGGAAGCCTTGGACCAATCAGCCTGTAACCAGACCCTGCAGAGGGCATGAAACACAACAGCAGCCGCAACACAATTTGGAGCAAAAACATTCTAAATGCCAAGTTGCTTCAATGCAGGAACTTTAAAAAAAATTATATCTACGTAGTCATTTGTGTAAAGTTCTCATCTTGCTGCAAACAAAAGCACTTTGTAGATCGATAGTAATGCTAAAAATACCACAAACGCTTGTCAAAGCGTCACAGTAACTTTTTTCTATATTTTTCCCCTTTCTCTCTGTCTCTCGCCACCCCGTCTTCTGTACAACGGTTTCTTTTCTGTCTGTTTTAAAACAAAAATCTTGTCTCGTGACTTTTGTCATCGTAGCTAAATTTAGACCAGCTGGATCTCAGGTGTTTGGAGAGCCAGAAGCGACAGAAATCACTCCTGCTCAGTTCTGAAGACCAGTTCTGAGTAGAGAACGTGTGCAGATGTCTACACACACACACACACACGCAAACACACACACACACACACGCATGCACGCAAACACACACACGCACACATACACACACATGCAAGCACGCACACACACGCAAACACACACACGCACACATACACACATGTGCAAGCAAGCACACACGCAAGCACGCACACACACACGTACACACACGTACACACACACACACAGCTACATCTCGGTTGCTGTGACACTGCTTCCTGGGGCTGTTGTTTGTTGTGAAAGTGTACGGCAGAACTCAGAGTGAGTTCCAGTCACAAATCCTCTATATTCCCACAGCGTTCCAGTCACAGTCACAAAATGCCCCCCTGCTTACTGCTGGTGGGAATGCACACACACGCTGTTCTGCTGGAAGCCAGTAATGATTTAATTCAGTTATTTTGGCTCGAACCTGATCAGGTTTGACCATGACCTGTGACCCCTGGTGGGGGGGTGGGGGGAAGGTTGACGAGCAGGACAATGACCTGAAGGAGGGATGAGAGATATGGAGGACCAGAAAAAGGGTGGAGGGTGGCTGACCTTTTGACCCCCAACCCAAGGCCAGCAGATGGGAGGGGGCGATAGAGAGAGGGGGTGGGGGGGGGGAATAATGGGATGGAGAGGGAGAGAAATAGCATGATGGAGGGGGGAGGGAGGTAAGCAGGTGGGTTCAGTCCAACAAAAGAACAACAGGTAGATCAGCTACAGACAGATGTCTGTCTGTCTTACAGCGAGACCGAGCACATGCCTGTTCCTGTGGAAACGGGACGATGAGGGGGAGCAGCGGGCTTGGGGACCAGTGAGGGCCCCCACCACACACCACACTCCATATGGACCTGCCACATTTCACATGCGTTTTCTAAGCATATATTTATATACATGCCTCATCACCCTTTCCTTTACATCGACCGGACTATTTCACTAAGGGAACAGTGCTGTTATCTTTTAGAGGTGTGTGTGCGTGTGTGTGCGCTATCGGTTTATTTTGGCTATAATAATGGGGTGGGGCGGTAAGGCAATACCGTTTTACCGGCAGCGTGTTGCTGGGACATCAACCGCGAGCTCTAAACTCGGGCGGCGGTCCTCACGGGATCATTAATGCGCACGCGTAGGCTGGATGCCCCGCGGACGACGAAGCTCCAGTTTTGATGGACGAAGCAGCTCCGTCTCACGGCGCTAACTCATGCGGAAAGGGGGGGGGGGCACCGGGGGGACCAGATGAGACTGCTCCGGTCCGCTGAGACGCTCACTGCAGAAATGACATAATTCATTTAAGGAACAATTGGCTTCCAGATCAACAGATTCCCTCCCCACCCCATGTATGGAGAACACGTTTAACGAGAATACGCTTGAACATGTTCAACGTGCAGGCAGCTGTGTTAATGAGTATGTCGACCATGCTTTCAGTTCCTCGCGCAGCGCATATAGTGAGTAGGTCTAAGCTATATGGCACTGTCGACGAAATAAGGCTAATTTACAGCACCCTATATTTTACATTTAACGATTGGTGACAGTTAAACACGGGCATTAATAATTATCCTCCGGTGAGTCAGCCCATCTGATGTTTAGTAATAGGCCCGTCAGATAATCAATGTAACATTTTCCGAACGCGGAACAGCTGCACTGATTACAGTATTGGATTTGTAGGCTACGGATTCGGTATTTTCAGGTTGTCTAGATTTTCACTGGAAGTTGGACATTTTAGAAATACTGCTGAAACTGTATTGTGATGCGGTCATCAGTTCTGCACGCGATATCTAATCTAAGATACTGGGTTTAATTCCGACCGCTCTGTCCCCCATGGATCTCCTGCTACGGCACAAATCTGGAGATTAATCTGGCGGCCACGCAGAGACCAACATGTCATCATTGGGTTCACGTGCATAACGAAACGGAGACGTAATTAACCTCACAGGGGACACAGCTAGCAGAAACATATGGCCATATACGTAGGCTATGATGTAATAATTTTAGCACAACCAGATACTTGTTTCGTAGCCTTATTATACAACAAATGCTCCTGCAGGCACAAACACGTAAACGTGACTCCAGTCTGTCTCTCACCCAAGCTAGGCACACAGAGGAAGAGAGCCTCAGCTAGAGACGTGCACTTGAGAGTCTTACGTAATCGTGCGCACGTCGAACGACTCTCTGTGTCGCGTGGGGGACATTGTCTCGTGCTTTGTATTCTCCATTTAATATTTGTCTGTAAATCAAAATGGCCATGTTTTAATCCATGTCGGTCTGTACAGAGGAATTAAGACGTAAACTGTTAATGCAATGATGTAATAGCATAGCCAAAATTTTAATCAATGGGAACTCGTGCAAACAGCATCCTTACATATGATACCGCTCACAGCAACGCTTAATTTAATATTTTAAGTACGGACAAAAACTGAAACAGTGGACCGCTGAAATCATTGTGTTAACAGTCGTACCTTATAGCACGTACGTTCAAATGTGTGGCCATATCGCATGCCTGCATGCGTTTTGCAAAACGCTGACTATCCGCGAATTGTGGTCAAACCGCAGCAACTTGAAGTTCACACTATGAGAAGCTGTTGACAGAAGAAATATGCAGTTCGTTTAAACACAACATAACAGCTATGGAAGATTCGCGAGGGATGGAAGCTCAATAGTTACAAACTCGAAGATAGAGTAACAGCCAGACTGTTGTGTACAACCATATATATTCTTTTCAGGGTGCTGAATTAAGATGGCCTATAACCGCCAAAATTAACCAAAGTAGGCTATGCGAAGACCGTCACACTCACATCCTCCATTTACCTCGTGGTTTTGTTTTGGTAGCATTGAATAAAAAACTACAAACCCCAGATCAGCCAGTAAGCGCTATTTTGTAACGTACAGCCAATAGGACTGCAGAATTAGCAGTGACGATATTACTTTGGTCTTTTTTTGCGCGAACAGGCAAGGCTGTTGCATAGAAGAATTCGGCGCGAGAAAGGCTGGGTAGATTGAGATTGGACTCGCAGCACTTCGTGGAGGTGGGTGTGATGTTTTTTTGTTGCAAAAATAGACGGTAGACATAATTACTTTTCGAAATAAAGCTATTGGTGTACATTCATGCTGTTTTTTAAAAAAAATGCCGATATCCGTTGCAAAAACTTAATCTTGTGTATGGCGGTTTTTGCTTCTCGCTGAGGCAGCCAGCGGGCTGAATACACAGGTGCAGAGTGAACCCAGAGAGCTTTCTAGCAGTGAGACTCCTAATATGCACATGGCTTGTTCAACCGATAACTAGCTAGGCGGCATCTGGCAGAATTTTTAAATCAATTTTCTCCGTCGAAATCAGTGCCACTGGTTTCTTATCGTTTAAAGTTTTATTCGAACCGTTGTTAGCCAACGTTAGATTGCTAGCTGGTATGTCGGACTGCTACAGTTCGTTTTTATTTCTTGTGAGAGAAGTCAGACGTCGACATTGTCAACGTTGGCTAGGGAATCGGGCACAGTAAACGGAGTGAAAACCTAGAATTTTCTGAGGGTTGGGTAAGTCCAGCGCAGTTGCCTGTTGGATTATAAATAATTTGGCTTTTTTTTTAGCTATTTTAGCCAATTTACCAGGTCAGATGCACGGTTGTTTAGCTATTTTAATTGTGACTTCTTGTGGGCTCTTACGATGCGAAGTTGTTGAATAATGCGTTGTATGCACTGGGTATGGGTGATACTGCTGACGATTTGGGTGTGAACACCGTTTGGAATTGCATCTTTGAAACAGTCAGTGCAATTTATTGGCTAATTCGCTAGCTTTCACCTTCATTTTAGTATAAACCTTAACTTTACTTTAGTGCTAATAACTCAACTAGTTGAAGGACAGCATGTCCGTTGTTGGCTATTGATTGTGATCGTTAATCGGCGGGTGGGGTTTTTGTTCTTAAATTTGTTATTTAAAGCCCGCAAAATGCGTGAGCTTCTCAGCCTGATGCGAATTGATAGTTATTAGTATGCAAAGTACCTATTTTATGCATGAATTGACCGATCATTTTGCTACAGTAACTAGGTGCTTTATTGAAGTGGGCTAACCAGCTAGCTTTCTTGAACTTGTGCTGGGTGGAAAGGGGAGGGGGAGCGGGCGCGCGCGCTCGTCTTTGTTTGCAGCTGCTGATCACTGTACAACAGCGCTTTTGTTGGGTTCTCGCTCCCTAAAACTTTTTACATTAAATCATACGGTGAAGATCCCGCCCCCAAACATTTGAATTCGTCCTGTGGAATAGCACATTTGGCCAATTTTCTTTCTTAAAAAATAAATAAATAAATCCGTGAAACAATTTCCTAATGTGTCAAAGGCGACATGGCTTGTGATTGTCACTTGACTTCTCTCTACCCGCTGAGGGCTTGTAATGTGGATTTTCAGCGCCTCTGACAGGGTTTAAAATGGTTCGCCCGTCACTCCGCCTGTCCGGTCCGGTCCGGTCCGGTCCGGTGTGTGAGCGAGCACAGAACCGGGCTGTCATGCGGTGCCTGGGCGTTTCTTTTGTTCCCCACCGACGCCGTGATCTCAAAAAGCCACTGTTTGAATATAGCACGTCGTATGCGATTTTATTGTCCGATATGCCAAACGGCGACAAAGGATTAATGAAAGGGGAAGACTTCCGCTGCTGTTAGATCGTACCCCCCAGACGCTGCTGAGTTCGTGGATTCGCAGTTTAGATGGATCTTCCCAACCACAGATTATCTCCGGCTAATGGGTTCTTTAGATGGGCACAGCTCCCAGATTAAGATGCTCCGACCCATTTTCCGCACGGAGGGGGTACGCCTGACAGTTGTTAAATTGCGGTTTTGGACAGCAGGTGTGCAGGCGGGGTGCAGTTTTATACTCGATTACACTTGTAAATAATTATCCTTTTGTATTTACCGGCCAGTAGTCAGATGTTAAATTGACGGTGAACTTGAGCTTTTATCCTGCGCGATAGCCAGAACAGGTAGGTAGGTGAGTGCCAGATGAAATGTTTCAGACATTCCCCACCAGAGGGCGCAGTTTTTTTAATAAGCCAGAGAAGATGCAATGTCATCGCCAGATAGTAGTGCTGTACCCCAAAATATTATTTTTATTTTTTACCTAAATTCCTCTAGGATTAACGAAGGCTGTTAATATCTCCGAGTTATAATCGAGGAAGAAGTTCAACCCCTTTGAGGTGATGTTTACTATTGTCAGTTAATTTGCATATTTTTTCTTTTTCTTTTTGAAGATACCTCTGCCTTTTAGACTTCAGCTGAAATGGACTCCTCTAGTGGTAAGTACACGCAACTGCACACTTATTTTATTTGTGTATTATTATTTTAAATTTTATTGTGAATGAATTATCGTAATTCTGGTTTATTGTAAATACACTTAGCATGTCACTGCGGAGTTTTCACAGCTGAAGTGCATCAGGTGCTTTATGTTAATAGCAGTGTGAATGTGAACCCCCCCCCCCCCCCCCCCCCCCCCCCCCCCCCCCCACAGATATCCAGGTGAAGGAGCTGGACAAGCGGGCCTCAGGCCAGGCCTTTGAGGTGATCCTGAGCCCCTCGGCCCCGGATGCCAAAGGAGAATTCCCCCTGTCCCCCCCAAAAAAGAAGGACCTGTCTTTGGAGGAGATTCAGAGGAAACTGGAAGCAGCTGAGGAGAGGCGCAAGGTAGCCCCCCCCTCCTCCCCAAATTTGGGTTTGTTTAGTAGCCCTTATATAGGTGCAGAGTAGAAGTCTGCAGGAGGTGACTGGATGTGTGTGTCTCTGTATGGGATGTGACTGGATGTGTGTCTGTGCAGGATGTGATTGGATGTGTGTATCTGTGTGGAATGTGACTAGATGTGTGTATCTGTATGGGATGTGACTGGATGTGTGTGTCTGCAGGATGTGACTGGATGTGTATCTCTCTGCGGGATGTGACTGGATGTGTGTCTCTCTGCGGGATGTGACTGGATGTGTGTCTCTGCGGGATGTGACTGAATGTGGGATGTGACTGGATGTGTGTGTGTCTGTGCAGGATGTGTATATCTCTCTGCGGGATGTGACTGGATGTGTGTGTCTCTGCGGGATGTGACTGAATGTGGGATGTGACTGGATGTGTGTGTCTCTGCAGTCCCATGAGGCGATGGTCCTGAAGCACCTGGCGGAGAAACGGGAGCACGAGAAGGAGGTGCTGCAGAAGGCCGCGGAGGAGAACAACAACTTCAGCAAGATGGCAGAAGAGAAGCTCAACCAGAAGATGGAGGCCAACAAGGAGAACCGCAACGCCCGCATGGCAGCGCTCAACGAGAAGTTCAAGGAGAAGGTGGGCGTGCCCCCCCCCCCCCCGCACGCACGCGCGCGCACACACACACTCGCGCACGCGCACACACTCTCACGCATATACATTTTGGTTGTATATTTACATTTTAACAGGACTGTGTTAGCTGGATCATGTATGTATATGTATGTGTGCCTAATATATATATATATATATATATATATATATATATATATATATATATATATATATAATTATAGATAGATAATTTCTTACTGTGTTGGATTGTTTCAGATTGTATCGTAGTGAAATTTCTGATTTTCGTGAACTGTTGCCTCAAGAATGAAAACGGGCACCCCCTGGTGGTGAAGCGTGGGGTTTACACTCTTAACGGGACTTTTCTCACCCTCTCTCCTCAGGACAAGAAGCTGGAGGAGGTGAGGAAGAACAAGGAGACCAAAGAAGGAGAGAACTGAGTTCCACGTGTCTCCAGCGTCTGTAGGGTTTTTTACGTATCCAAAGAGTATGTGTTATTTTTATTTTGTATGTTTTTTTTGTTAGTTTGTTTAACGGTCAGTATTTTGGTTTTGTTCACTGTCCGCCTCGTTACACAGGAGGAGAGGTAGAGGAAATCTACAAGTTCACAAGTTTCTTCTTCTTTGGGGTGGGGTTGGGTCTCCTTGGTTGTACCTTTCATGACTTTAGGTGTGGACATTCCTTTTTGTGTTCAGGGTTCCATTTCTGTATCTCTAGTTATGTCACAGCTTTTTGACCTTCAGAACAAGCAGTGTTTACTGACTAAAAAAATGATAATAAAAAAAGCATGCATGTTATGCATAGGTCTGTAACATTGTCTGTTGCATAGTGCAAGTTTAATCTGTGCTTGTGTAATGTCAAACTGCTGTTCTCTGGAGTTTAATAAAAGCATACATTCGTTTGTTTTTTGGGTCTCCTGCGTGTTTTGGCCACTCCCACACTGCTGTGTTGACCGCCATCTTGTGCCGAGGAGGATCCAGCAGTCCCGATCCTGGAATCGGTCTCCAGGTCTTGGGTCCACCTGATTATTGCACTTGTCTTGCTTTTGGTATGGGGTGGAAAATGCCTATTGGAGGGGTATTGCAGATTAGCCATCAGATTGGGTAAAGTCTATGTATTCGTAATACAACGGAGCAACACAATTAGATGGGGTAAAGGGAATTATGGGTATTGGGTAAAAAGTTATTTGGCTTAAAACCATGTATAAAAAATAAAATAAAAAAACTTAAAATTGAAATCATGATGTGCAGGGTGTTTGTTCCCTGTTGTCATGGAAGCAGTGAGTTCCCAGCATGCTCTTGTGTTCTGGCCATGGCTACAGGTTTGTGATCTGTGCCACATCTGAACAGGTTTAAGGTCAGGGCCTGTGTTTTAGGGTCTGGACTCCCTCTCCATATTCCAGTCTAATCCATTCAAACCTGATCCTAGGTCTGCAGTCCCCTACCCTCTGACCCTCAGTTCTACTTTTAATGAGTTAAAATGGAAGATAAGAGGAGGCAGGAAAGTCTGACCCTAGATCAGTACTGATAGGCTGCACTTTATTGAACCTCGTGGGGTAATTTGTTCTCTCCCTTTGCCCCACCCTTAGCCATGTATTTAGGAGCAGTGGGCAGCCCCAGTGCAGCGCCCTTGGACCAGCTCCAGTTCTGAGGCCAGGGCCTTGGTCAAGGGCAACGGCAGGAGTGTGCCTGACCTGCTGCTCTTTATGAAGAACAGCCCTGAAATGGGATCAGCTTCGCCTTTTAAGCTCACTGAGTATGGGTGGGCATTTGGGCGGTGGAAATCGCATTATGCTGCGTGCACATGGCTGATCAATGCTGCTCTAGGATCAGCTTCTCTTCACTCAGAATGAATAAGGATGGGCAGCTGATCCATGATAAGGAGGGGTACGCGTAATGGATTGATCGATTACTCCTCAGATACGTGCCTGCTAAATCATTCTCTCATAAAGGCTATGCATGTACAGCTATGTGCTGGAACTTGGCTCCTTGTATTATAAAGAAGAAACCCACCAAAATAGAGGACATTTCTTCATCTAATATGAACGAAATAAAGAAAGTCTATATTTTGAGGCGCATGTATTGATTGCAGTTATGCTTTTGTTGGTGAGCTGTTGTATAAGTGGGATAATGTCTGAGTGGTTGAGCATTATGTAGTTTGAATGCTCTGCGCTGTGGGAAATTGCCCGAGGTGAATTTACGTCTATTGAAACGAAAACCTGCGTTTCAAAATATGCAAATCCAGCATAAACCCTGCATGCATAAAGCCTTTAAAACCTGTTTGTTGGCGGTAAGTGTGGCTGTTTGCTGTGTGTTCGGAAGCAGACTGTCAGCCATGGCCAGGTATGAACAAGCACAGGCTGCTTTATAACAGCAGTACTGCTGAGGACGGGAAGCAGGCCGGATGGGAGTAAAGGCTCCTCGGATCATGTTACAGGTAAGACACATAGAGCATCCTGCACTTCAGCCTGTAAGCAAATTACACTAATTATAAAACTATAATTCAACTGAACTTTGAAATGCTATTCATCCCATTTTCTTTGTCACAGTAAATGTATGCAATTAAAAGCTTGTTGCTACTGACATCTAGTGGAAATCTAATGTAAAAACAACAGATTTGAATTAGCTTTGCTGTCGAGATTCTACTAAAAGTGGTTTCATTTAAAATTTCTCCTGCTTTTTTTTGGCCATTTTTGGCTCTTGTCTCCATTAGAGGACAGAACGGATTTCTTTCCCATCTCCTCAAGCAGCGCTGTAAAAGACAGCTGGGACAGCAGACCTCCTTAAAGAGGGGAACAGCTCCAGGCACACCTCTTCTGTTAGCTGGTAACCCTCAGACATTTGGAAGTCAAGTGCCAGGGTCACACACTTAAGGTGAGCACTGATCAGAGTCCACTGTTAAATTAAATGGCACAGTACATTTTACTCTAATAGAATCCATTTGGCTGCTCTTGGACTCATATAAAATTATGTCAGAGTTAAACAAACACAACATTTCACCTACAACAGCAGTACACATCTTCAAACAGGGCGCTCAAACAACTGCCCAGCTAAGACCAGCGAGAAGTAAGGATAAACTGCCTGCAACAGTGGTCTCCAACCCTGGTCCTGGAGAGCTACAGGGTCTGCTGGGTTTCAAGTGACTCTGCACTTCATGAATCAATTAGAGCAGTTGATTACACAGTTAACTAATCTTGTGTCTTGTGTCTCAAGATTTTAAGGTGAAAACAAAAACCAGCAGACCCTGTAGCTCTCCAGGACCAGGGTTGGAGACCACTGGCCTACAACAAAAAACACCTACTGGAAACAAACTGGAGAAGCGTGACGTCGGCGGGCCGCGCGCCATGCAGCTGCGGCGGCTGAGAGGTCACGCTCTTCATTAATAGCCGCGCGGTAGGTCTCTCTATATCGAGTACAAGCAAAGCTCCGTTTCACAGGGGAAGCACTTTAATTCAATTTACCTTAACTACTGGCGTGTGTCACATGCATTATCAGGTCAGGCCCATCCGCTGGCCGTCAGGTGCTGCTTCGGTAAAAAAAAACGTAGAAATTGCTCCACGTCCAGTAAGAAATCCTGACATTTACCCCTACCCTCCCTGCGCACACGGGGAATGCAGAAGTAATGCTTACAGTGTGCATTGAAAACATTTCAGTGCTGAATCCAATCCGACAGAATAAATTCCCTTCTAATAGAGTAGGCGTTAGACTAGGCCTACATCTGAACCGTATTTGACTCATTTAAACTGCGGGAGATTTGCTGATGCTGAAATAGTGCCCACGCGATAATATTTCGCGTTGCTCATTTTCTCCCAAGTTGGATACGAACACATTCCTTCTCTAGATATTGTAAAACGTGTCGCTTTAACAACTGAAACAACAGCGGGAGCGATGCATTTCACATAAAGGGAAATGCTTCTCATATTTCACATTAAATTACGTTGACATGCATGCTGCTAAACCCGTGCTTGCTGGCAAGATAGCAAGATTTTATAGGCAGCGTCGTTCGGACTCCTGTAGCAACTTGCCAGCTGTGTCACAGCCTCTGAAGCGTAGACCCACCCTATAGATATTCCTGAAGAGGCAGCACAATAACATCGTCTACACCCACACTCTACACCACTGGGAGTGTAATGCATTTCTGCGTTCCTTCGTAGGGTTTCAATAAACAATGACATCCCTTCACGACCACAGACCACCGTGCTGTCTCCTCCACGTTCGTCCTACTGCTGGTACCACAGAGGTGGGGAAGCGACGGGTGTAATAAAATCAGTCAACAACTAAAAACAAGACAATTGAGTAATCCTGTTGATGGCATGTATCACTCATTGCGAAAGCAAGTGGAATGTAAGGATTGCGAAAGCAACTTCTTTTCGTTGTCACTGATTTTTTACCCACGGTTCAGTCCAATAGCGAATCCTCTGGTCCTTAGAACACAGGGCAATATGTAAAAACACTAAGCCTAATTACAAATGCAACTGTTCCAAATGTAAGCAGGCCCCGTGCAGCAAATAGCATTATCCAATCAAAATGTGTGAAAACAACGTGAAAAATCAGTGGCAATATCAAAGCAAACAATGTACGTAAATGACAGCAAGGAGTTCACAGAAATGATGGCAAGGTGATAAACTGTCAGTCCAAACCCACTTGAGGTAGTTTTCTGATTCACGAAGGTAGTTCGGCGATTTCAGCAATCACCAAAAATAAAATAGCCGAACTGAGAATAAAGATGTTAAAACTTCGCATTTCTCTGTAGAATGAATCAGTTCAATGACACACGTCGCTCGAATCCCAGGCCACTGCTTCGTTGGTGTTCGAGGTGACTACAGACGCGAGAGAGACTCGCTGCCCTGAATTGACAGCAAAGACTATGAGGGGTGGTGCTCTGTCGAGGAAACCAGTGTTTTATGCGCGCCGTTGAGTTAATAATGCACAATGCAGCTTTCATCGATAGAACCACCGTTTTCACTTCACCTGGTAATGATCCATACTGTCTTTATCCTCTTATATAGGCCAAGCGTGTGCGGGCTTTAAAAAAAAAAAAACACAGTGAATTCCAGTCTAGTCACCCAGCCCGGTCTTGGACTTGCCCATTTAGACTTTCCAGGCTTACTCTATTGGTTAGAATCCTCGAGAAACAGCTGGGACCTCCGATCGGTGAACAGTGATTGGTTAAAGAACCTGCTCCTCAGACGCCCGTGGTCTGTCGAAGAGGCACTGCCCATTTCCCGATCGCCGTCCTGCGCGAGCCGACGGACGCTTTAGCAAAGGAATTTATTATTATAAGAGAAAAAGATGCGATATTTTATATGCGTATGCACGGTAGCGAAACCTGACACTGACTGAAGAAAGACACGCCAGTACAGCCGAGTTCTATTTTAAGGTAGGACGATGTACAGTAAGCGCTCTATGATCATCTGCAGTTGATTGAAATATGGCTAACTAGCTAGCAGTCTGTAAATGGGTTGTGGAAAAAAAATCACGGCTTGGATAGGACGGCAAGGCGAATGTATACAGTATGATCTATTGTGAGCATTTAGAGAACTCCTGCATTTATTTGTATGCGTGTGTTTAATTAATAAAATACCAGATTCTCTGAAAACCTGTCAGTTGTATAGAGAAATGCAAGAGACGATGCAGGAAAACAGAGTTTAATATGCAAATGCGCCCAGACTACGATTTAACGGCGATATAATTTTTCCACATGTGAAAGTTTCTTTAAAATGGTTTTATTAGAAGTTATTAAAACGTTTAAAAACTTATATCCGTTGTACTATATTTGGAAAAGGCCATTGATTTTTCCTATTTCACACATGTTCATCCGTGTGGTATCGGAACAGAACTGACTGTGGGAGGCACCGCCTGAATTATTGATTTCTTACATGCTCGCCTCTTTTGATTCGTCCACTCTGTCGTCGATGCCGTATTAATGTTTTAAAGATGTACTCGCTAGTAAATACATGAAATCGATGCGGCGTGAAGCTGGATTCGCGTGTGTTACGCAACCGCTTTCCATTCATTGTTCCGCGCTGCGGTCATGTTCGCAGTTCGCCGTTTGATTGGCTGAGCCTCGTCTCCGAGTCTTCACACACACCGATGTGGAATTCATTCGTTTAGGCCGTGGCTATTTCCTCGACGTTAAAATGCGCCGTTGGAGGCAGTAAAAAAGAGAAATAATGATGTGTGCTGAATGTTTCTTATAGAAAAATAAAGTATAGGAATGCATACAGTCATCAGGGAGAGAGACAGAACCATTTCATGGTAGATAAATGATTGACTTTATAAACTTAGTGGATGCAGGGCTTAAATCATACACCTTATAAAGTGTTATTACATAATGGATTATAAATATACTCTATGTGTGTGCATTTATATATTTATGGATTGTCTATTTTGGAAGTGCACTCAGGGTTTTAAAAATGACTCTCGAAGGACTGCCTGAATTCTTTTGCATCTTGGGCTGGTGATTTACAACTTCCTATTTTTCCGCTGTAGTTCATTCATCAGCTCAGACCCCCACATCTACAGTTTCTCCCTCTGGCCTTCGCCTACAGATCCCACAGTGCACTGAGCCCCGCCCTTCCTGTTCACCATGGCGACGGTGGTGATGGAGCAGATCGGCCGGCTGTTCATCAACGTGCAGCAGCTGCGGCAGATCCCGCGGCTGCTGGAGACCGCGTTTCCCACGCTGCCTTGCACCGTGAAGGCCGCCGACGTGCCCTGGGTGTTCCGCGAGCCGCACATCCTGGCGGGGTACCGCCCGCCGGACCAGTCCTGGCGCTACTACGGCCTGACGCTCTTCCAGCGCCACAACGAGGCCGTCAACGTGTGGACCCACCTGCTGGCGGCGCTGGTGATCCTGGTGAAGTTCCGGCAGCTGTCGGAGACGGTGGACTTCCTGCGGGACGCGCACGCGCTGCCGCTCTTCATCGTGCTGCTGTCGGCCTTCACCTACCTCTCGTGCAGCGCGGCGGCCCACCTGCTGTCCGCCCGGTCCGAGCTCTCGCACTACACCTTCTTCTTCCTGGACTACGTGGGCGTGGCCGTGTACCAGTACGGCAGCGCCCTGGCGCACTACTACTACGCCATCGAGGAGGACTGGCACGCCCGCGTGCGCGGCTGCTTCCTGCCGGCCGCCGCCTTCCTGGCCTGGCTGTCGTGCGCAGGCTGCTGCTACGGCAAGCTGGAGAGCCGGCGGCTGCCCAAGGCGGCGCACAAGCTGTTCCAGGTGGTGCCGTCGGGCCTGGCGTACTGCCTGGACATCTCGCCCGTCCTGCACCGCATCCACGCCTGCTCGCTGCGCGGCTGCGCCGACCCCGCCGTGGACTACCACCGCTGCCAGGTGCTCTTCTTCCTGGTGAGCGCCTACTTCTTCGCCTTCCCGCACCCCGAGCGCTGGTTCCCCGGGCGCTGCGACTTCATTGGCCAGGGCCACCAGGTGTTCCACGTCTTCCTGGTGCTGTGCACGCTGGTGCAGATCGAGGCCGTGCGGCTGGACTACGGCACGCGCCGCGCCCTCTACCAGCGTCTCCACGGCGACCTGGCGCACGACTCGGTGGCGCTGTTCGTCTTCACGGCCTGCTGCAGCGCGCTGACCGCCTTCTACATGCGCCAACGCGTGCGCGCCCTGCTCAGAGACAAGGAGGAGTAGGGGTGTGTGTGTGTGTGTGTGTGTGTGTGTGAGTGTGTGTGCATGCATGTGTGTGAGTGTGAGAGAGTGAGAGTGTGTGTGTGTGTGTGTATGAGTGTGTGTGTGTGTGTGTGTGTGTGTGTGTGTATGAGTGTGTGTGAGTGTGTGTGTGTGTGTGTATGAGTGTGTGTGTGTGTGTGTGTGTGTGTGCACGCATGTGTGTGAGTGTTTGTGTGTGTGTGTGTGGGTGTGTGTGAGTGTGTGTGTGTGTGTGTGTGCATGCATGTGTGTGAGTGTTTGTGTGAGTGTGTGTGTGTGTGTGTGTGTGTGTGTGTGCGTGTGTGTGTGTGTGTGTGTGTGTTGAGAGGAACAGATTCACAAGCCAGTCCGAGAGAGAAAGGAGAGGAGAGATGAGGGGAATAAAGCACATTTTCAGTGAAAAAGGCATAAACAGCAAACAGCCGCCATGGTGTTTCCAAGGCTTCTCATACACGCGGTCTGTTGGAAATAAAGCGGCCATTGTCTGAGCAGGCCAGGGGAAGACATGGACGTCCTCCACAGAGTCCACTGTGTGTCTGTGAATCGCCCATTCTGTGACTCGACCTCATTTCTCAAATGGACGCGTTCTTCCTGTGAGTGCTCTGAAACTGTCGTCAACAAGGAGGTGAAAAACTGAACACAACTGAAGAAGAAACACTCGATCAAAGCTGAAGCAGGGACTTTGTCCAGTAAGATACAGACTTTCTGTCCTGGCAGGTTCTTCTTTGTGACTGGGTAACTCACGGACCACTGTGGTCCTCCTCCCAAAGAAACAACAGTTCCTTCATTTCCCCCCTAGATGGCGATATTAAGGGGATGCCTGGAAATCCCGTCTGAGAGCAGTGCCTGTTTTTGCTCTTGTAATTTTCTGAATTTAATTTTGTTAGGTGGTCATGTGGAGGGTTGGTGAGACGTAACCGGATCTGTAGGATTATTCTGTCCCTGTAATTCCATCCTTCCACACAGCTCCACTGCAGAATAAGTACACTTACAGTCAGAGAGCCACTCTACGCATGTTAGCATGCAGTAATCAGGGTTCCCAAGAGCCACTCTACACATGCAGTAAAGCGGAGTTCCAAAGAGCCGCTCTACACATGCAGTAAAGCAGGGTTCCAAAGAGTCGCTCTACACATGTTAACATGCAGTAAAGCGGAGTTCCAAAGAGCCGCTCTACACATGCAGTAAAGCAGAGTTCCAAAGAGCCGCTCTACACATGTTAACATGCAGTAAAGCAGAGTTCCAAAGAGCCGCTCTACACATGTTAACATGCAGTAAAGCAGAGTTCCAGGTAGATACTCTTGTTGTAAAACTGCTTCTTTGTGCTTAAAGTGGCTGCCAGACTCCTTAGAGCATGGCTCTGTTTCCAGTCTTCATGACCAATTAGCATCTTATTGAGCTGTGCTGATTAGTCAGTAAGACCAGCCTATGGACCACTGGTCCAGTTAATCAGTCCCTCAGTCCAAAGGCTGTGGTCTGGTGACTGGTGAACTGCCATGTCCTTGATGTGGGGATTAGTGAGGGGATTAGTGCCCAGAACCTACTGATCACACAGTGCTCCGGACTTCAGCCTTAAACATGGAGCAGGTGCTGAGCTGGCCACAGTCCTGCCCAAATGTGCCCATGTTATGTGATCACTGAGTGTGGGCATCAGAGCAGCCGTCACCTGTTACTCACAGGAGAGCGGAGGAGGAAGGAGCTGAGTGGTCTCACGAGTAACAAGCCGGCTGCAGCGCCCCCTGGTGGTGTCCCAGGGACACTGGCAAAGCTGTCTGCGTGAGATGGCTATGTGCCCTGCGTGCCCTGGGTTAGTGTGATGTCTCTGTTGGCATGGTGATGGTGTACCTTCTGCATCCCAAAGGGCTCAAAGTTCATCTTTGCCTTTCCTCATTCTGTGCATGCCGACGCCTTTGCATGCATTCTGTGTGTTTTTGCCTCTGGCGGACATTTTGTGTAGCAGGTCAGCGCTTTACGGATTTGGTGATGTGGGCGTGGCCAGGGCTGCCATATGTAGGCGGGGCCAGGGGTGAGGGTGTGGTTTTGCTTTTTGAGTGAGGTCATCCTGACAGAACTCATTCTGGTTCTTCCCCTGGTTTCAGGGTTGAGTAAGAAACAGGTCGTGTCCCAAACTAAGCACTTGCCTACTGTCAAATTTTCTCTCGGTGTAGTGTACTGAAAATCCTGGGATGAAATTCTTATTTCGGGGATTTCTCTGAGTATAGTTGGGAGCGTACTTTTCACTTTGGTCCCTTAAATATGACACGCTGCTTTGCTGACTTTCTCCTTCAGTAACAACAACAAGCATAACTACATAACGGCGAAACGTGTTACAGCACTTACAGTACGGCTGGAAAATAATACTGAGAATGTTTATCGCAAATTGCCTATCGTATACTAAAATATATGCACTACAATAGTTAGGAGGCTGATTCAGACACAGTTCTTACCTACTGACATCATCACTCTGCACCATAGTCTGACATCATCACTCTGCATCATAGTCTGTCATCATCACTCTGCACCATAGTCTGTCATCATCACTCTGCGCCATAGTCTGACATCATGACTCTGCACCATAGTCTGTCATCATCACTGTGCGCCATAGTCTGTCATCATCACTGCGCCATAGTCTGTCATCATCACTGTGCGCCATAGTCTGTCATCATCATTCTGCGCCATAGTCTGACATCATCACTGTGCGCCATGCTGTCTCACAGCCCCAGAGCCTTCCCCTGTGTACGATTTCCCCTGAGGGTCTGACAGAGGTACATATTCCAGCCTTCTATTCTAACGTTTTTCTTTCGGCCTTGTGATAAATGACTTACCTCCTCCAGCTCTAGAGAGGGACTTATCCCTGCTCTGAGCAGGTATGTCTTCTGGAACTTTCTTTCCTAACAGCCGGTCCAGGAGCAGTTTTACCTGGCTTTATTCCTAATGCTAAACATGTGGGCAGAATATGTCCGGGAGAGAGATGATGTCACTGGCACATGATGTCATGGCTAGATGATGCAGCTGAGAGAAGAAGCCAGCTGCATTGTCCTGCCTTGGTGCGCAGTGCTCCCAGAACAGGTGTGAAAAAAGGAAATAGCAGCCATTTTGGCTCCCAGTACACTTCGTGGGGACAGGACCCATGGCCAGTGGCATGTTAACTGGCAGCCTTTGGTTCAGCTTATTTCCTGAGTGAGAAACCTGGGGGCCCTTCTGGTGTGTTTCTCATGTGCTGTAACTGAGAATCTGTGACCTCCTACAGGAACGAAGAGTCAAATGATAATAGTGGAGTGGTGCTGTCAAAGATTATTATATTTAAAGAACTTAGACTTTGGGTTTTTCAGTCCTATGTTTTATAAAAACAGAAATTAGTCCGTACAAGTCTCTGATTGGTCACATTGCATTGTAGTCAGCAAATCAAAAGCTAGTATTTTGGCTTATTTTGTTAGCATATGTTCATATTCGGACTGTAATTGTCATAGTTAACTTGCCAGATGGCCTGCTATCTGGCCTCTTCTCTGTGCAAGCTAGCGGGAATGCAAGCTGCTGGTTGTGTAAGGAACAACAAATTGGTTAGTGTACAGTAGGTCATGCGTTATATTTGACCAATCAGAGACTGGTAGGCAGAATCATAACTGTTGTCTCAAGTATCCCTATTACTTTTATCATATTGTCATAAACAAAATCATGTTCTCAAAATCTTTGACAGAGCCTTCATAATGTTATTGCTAAACTCTTATTTATTTTGTAGAAACTTGCGGTTTGTCAGTGAAAGTCTATGGGGGACTGCTTCTTGCGTAGACAATGCCATATTGTTATGCCTCTAGTGGTCAAGTATTTGGACATGTTAATGCTTGCGCACGCAATACCCACAATCCACCACTCCATGGGCCTTATGTAGAAACAGTTTTGCTTATTTTATACCCTGATATCTATTTAGAATAATAAAATTAAAGTGTGAATTGATGTCTTTTAAACAATTTTGCCCGCTGCAGTAGTTTTTGTATTTTTACTAAAACTTCCTTAAAAAAATGCCTGTATGTTAATAATACACGTGTGTATAATTCACAGATAAAGTGACTTAAGTAAAACCTTCTGATCATGACAGAATCATATGTGTTCTATACTCATAGAGTGTTGATCTTTCTGTACTGGTTCTGTGTTTTTCTGAGAACTGATGTCACATTTTTGTGTACACTGTTTGTGTAAAAGAAGTGCTTGTTATGAGCTGTTATACGGGTACAGGCTGTGTATTTTATGTGCAAGGAGACTTGTGATGCCGCAGGTTCATGTTTGAGCCCAGGAAAACCTCTCTGACATCACTCCTATGGGACATTCTGACTGGATTACAGAACACAAGCCCAGTGATTCCTTTGTGACATCACTCTTACATGATGTGCTGACTGGAACACAGAACACAGGCCCAGTGATTCCTTTGTGACATCACATTTATTAAGTGCCAGGTTGAGAAGAATTTGGAGGAAAGGCCCTGTGAACTCTCTGATGTCATATTTAAGCGACACATTGGCTGCAATACACCATGAAAGTGCCCTATGTCACTGCCACTGTGGAGGCACATACCACACCTGTCAGAATGGATACTTGCTTTGCCCACAACGTACACTCACTGTAATGACCAGGAACGTTGTATTTTTTAGCTTTTTCTACTAGCTAATAATACTTCGGACAAACTCACCAGCTAGTTAGCTACTTTAATAATGTAATGTTTTTGTTAACCAGGTCAGCTGCTAACATTATACATAGTAAGTGTTCGCTCAGTTAAGACAATGAGTCATTAGATTGCAGAACAACGTAGCTAACTGCATGGTAAAGAAATGAAATAAGAACAGGAACATGCGTGTACTGTACCCTAGTGTACTAGGATTTATTAGTTTCAGTCATCGTCATCATTGCTGTGAGCATAACTATGTTAATGACACCGCACTTCCATGGTGTATTTACACATTGAGCAGAGGAAATGCTGTATGATGCAGCTGAGCTTTTACAGAGAGGGGCGCACAGAGCTGACCTCGCACGTCGCAGGAATATGAGGTCACAGAGAGAGGAGGCGGCGCAGTGAGCTGGTGTCTGGGTCCAGGTGGCCGGTGACAGTGTGAGATGGGCAGTTTTGGGGCCGTGGGGGCGCATGTTCTTCCTGGAGGTCACACTGGACAAGCAGAGCACTTCAGACGAAAACGCGATGAACCATGTAAAAAAAAAAAAAAAGACTGTGTTAATGCACTGTGGTATTAAAGAATTAAACTAATAAGGTTAATAATAAGGCCCTGCCATCCTGGTCTTTCTTCTGTGTCTGAATATAAATTTATTGAAAAAAAGCCATACCAATTTTTCTCTCAGTTATCATTTTCTCACCTTGCAATCTTGAGTTAATATGAGATTCATAATGTATTCACCGCTCCTGCCAAAATTATTAATGCCTTGAGCAGAAAAGGCTGTATAAAATGTACAGTACAGTTAATGGGCTTTATCATATGCTCAAAAATGGGAAACTTACATTCTTCCAGATTTTGTTCAAATAATACTTTTTTGTGAAGAAACCTGTCACAGTTACTCTCTCATTGTGCATTCTCACTTTGCAAGGAGTCAGACACCTTCTATTGTACTGTATGATGGGTGGATTAGAGTGGAGTATTTGACCATTCCTCCTTACAGAATCTTTCACGGTCCCCCAGTCTGTGCTTGTGGACTGCCCTCTTCAATTCACATCACAGATATTTGACCGGGTTTTAGTCTGGAGGCAATTAGCAAGTGAACAGTTCAGTGCTTGTGAGGCATTCTACTGTATATCAGGGCGATGAATAATTTTGTAGGAAAATAAGCAACATTTATCAAAGCATGCCCCTCACTGCAGACGCCGTGTATCCCTTGTTATTAGCATGGTAATAAGAATTTAAACTGAGCCTCAGCTGAAGGCAAGGCCCTGTAAGCATTGCATAATTTTTAAATGAAACAATAAACACTGAGGAAAAACAGGAGAAAAAAATGAGATTTCATATTTAATTTAAAATTTACAGCCAATTCTGGTCACAGGTGCCGCTGCATCTGAGGTCACCTGCGCCTCGTATTCAAACGGGTGTCATTTTGTTTTCTTTCAGTCAGTCTCACGGTCTTTCATAGGTGCTGCAATATCAGATGAGCCCACAGGGGGGCAGCCTTGCCAAAGGAACTATGATGCAGACCTCGCACGCATGCATTGCAATCTTTTTTCATGGCTGCGGAAAGCTCAGGACGGGCTTCTGAAGAGCAAGTTATAAACGGGCGACACGGTTAATCCCCCTCAGTCGCTCTCAGCATAATGTAGAGGGGAACCGCGCTCTCAGCATAATGTAGAGGGGAGCCGCACTCTCAGCATAATGTAGAGGGGAACCGCGCGCTGGTGGCGGTGCTTGTGAGGAGCGGCTCTTCAGACCAGCGCGGGCGCGTGTTTATTTCGTGCGCGGCAGGGAGAGGTAATCCCTTCAGAGGGCCCGTGAAGATGCCCTTTCTCCAAACACCTGCGCAGATTTAAATAAATATGTGCAAAGTATTGCCCTTAAAGGCTCCTGAGATTCCCACAGAAAAGAGGACCGGCTTTTTTCACGAGCAGCCGTAATCCTCAGGCATTACTTCAGGCAGATGCATTCAGAAGACAAATGAAATAAGATTTCCCTGTTTTTGGAGGCCGGCGCTGTTTGAGGGGTGCAGCGATTATCATCAGCTGGAAAAGCGAGAGATCCACGGCTGATCTGTGAGACAAAGCCGCGCGGTCACCCAGGTTCCCTTCCAAGAGAATATCTGTTTTTTTTCTGCTATTTTCTTTTTGTTTCTGATGATATCGAACTGTTTAGTTTTCTTTCCTTTTCATATCCTGTCTTTTCATTGCAGTCTCTCATTGATACGTACATGCATCATTACGACAAATATTTAAAAAATGCATATTTTTTGCGGGGGAAAAACTGTGAAAAATTGTAAAATAGAAATAACAAAATCTGGATGGTCTTGCTCCAGGGCCTGGGTCAGAGTGAAAGGCAACTTTGGGGGGCAGGTTTAATTTAATGCTCCCCCCCACACTGGCCAGGGCATTGGATGGACTGATGAGTTTCAGATGGGCGTCGGATGGACTGATGAGTTTCAGATGGGTTGGCACAAGGAAGATCATCTGCTGCCCGACTAGAAACAACGACTAGCCATTCAGTGCCTGTGGAGGCCACAGGGGGGCAGCAGAGAGAGCAGCATGCTGGTTCAGTGCCCAGGGGGCAGCAGAGAGGCAGAAACAGCTGAGGTTACACCTGTCTAACCTCAGCTGTCTCTGCTCCTCACACACCTGTGTAACCTCACCTGTCTGTCCTCACACACCTGTGTAACCTCACCTGTGTGTCCTCACACACCTGTGTAACCTCACCTGTGTGTCCTCACACACCTGTGTAACCTCACCTGTCTGTCCTCACACACCTGTGTAACCTCACCTGTGTGTCCTCACACACCTGTGTAACCTCACCTGTCTGTCCTCACACACCTGTGTAACCTCACCTGTGTGTCCTCACACACCTGTGTAACCTCACCTGTCTGTCCTCACACACCTGTGTAACCTCACCTGTCTCTGCTCCTCACAACCCTCTCCCCAGCTCACTCCCCCGCCCCCCCCCCGCCCCACAAACATTGCGGGTTCGTTTGCTCCTCATTGTTGGATGAAACAGAAATGCATAAAGTTCTGTGGGGATTTTTCTGGCTGATTAATTTGTTTTCTCTCTGTAATTTCTTTGGGGTGTTTTTATAGAAAGGGGCATTTTAATGCATTACAATCCCGCAGGGCAGTAAACCCACTGGCGCCTGCAGAAACCAGACAGGTAATCTGGCAAAAGGAAATTTACATCTTTAAAATTTTATTTCCCTGGGTGTGTGTGTGAGAGTGTATGTGTGTGTGCGTGTGTGTGTGTGTGCATGTGTGTGTATGTGTGTGTGTACGCGTGTGTGAGCGTGAGTGTATGTATGTATATATGTGTATGTGTATAGTATGTGTGTGTGTGTATGTGCATGTGTGTGTGTGTATGTGTATATGTGTGTGGATGTGTTTGTATGTGTGTGTGTGCATGTGTGCGAGTGTGTGTGTGTGTATGTGTGTGCGTGTGTGTGTGTGTGTGCGTGTGTCTGTGAGTGTGAGTGTATGTATGTATGTATGTATGTGTATAGTATGTGTGTGTGTATGTGCGTGTGTGTGTGTGTATATGTGTGTGGATGTGTTTGTATGTGTGTGTGTGTATGTTAATGTGTGTGTGTTTGATGGGAGTTTGATGGGAGGTTTGCTGGGGGTGGGGTGGGGTGGTGATGGGAAACAGCAACAGAGTCACAATCTTACTGCAGCCCCCCCGGGAATCCTGTCTGTTACCGGCACATTCTCACCAGCATCGCCGTGGCAACCGTGTGTGACACAGCATATTCTCACCAGCATCGCCGCGGCAACCATGATGTTACACTGTGCATTCTGAAGCATCGCTGCAGCAACTGGGGTGCTACACAACACAGACTCATGAGCATTGTCACGGCAACCAGGGTGACATACAGCTCATCCTCACGAGCATCGCTATGGCGCCTGGCCTGCTGCAGCTCAAGATCATTACTGAAGGTTTTGCAGAATTTTATGGAAAAATAAATCTCCTGATCATCCAAACGAAAAGGCAGCAGAGGTGATTAAAGTGTACAGCTGGTCAGGGAACTTCCTGTTTCCTCCATTAATAACAGCAAAAGCACCAGATCGGGCTCGATCGCTCATTCCTCAACTGACACACAAATAAAAGAATAAACCCTCATGGATTAATCCAGCTACTGGATTAAAGACCGCACTGAACTAATAACTCTGCTAATAACATACACAAACATAAACAAACAAACACACATGCACACACACACACACACACACACACGCACACCACACATATACACACACACGCAGACACTCACAATCACACACACGCTCACACACACACACACACACACACACACCACACATACACACACACACACACACACACACACACCACACATATACACACACACGCAGACACTCACAATCACACACACGCTCACAATCACACACTCACACACTCACAATCACCCCCACACACACACACACACACACACGCGCGTTCATCTCCACGTTCAGTAACTGAACACAATCAGGTACAGTGCATGTACATAATTAATGTCAGCAAGAACCATAAAGCTCCAGTGGAGATATTGTACTGGAATATATTTTCTCGGATGAAGGAGAGTGAAAATCATTGAGAGTTAAAGTGTAAATTGGTTATGACCATATATCTTTCCCGTGATGAATTCCCCACGTTACATTATAGTCTTGCAGAACCCCTAAATCATACAGCCAAGCTCGCAGTAATCACCTGGCAAGCTGTCTCCTGTCCTATAACTATCTCCTCCCGCGCTTGTCTCCATCAATTTTCCGATCGCCCGCCCCCACCTCAGACCACCGGCCCCCACCAGCCCCCACCAGCCCCCACCTCAGACCACCGGCCCCCACCGGCCCCCACCGGCCCCCACCGCCCCCCACTGCCCCCCACCGGCCCCCACCGGCCCTCACCGGCCCCCACCTCAGACCATCAGCCCCCACCGGCCCCCACCGTCTCCCACCGGCCCCCACCAGCCTCTTTCTTCTTTTTTCCTTTTTAAATGTTCCGTTTGCAGTGACAGGTAATGATTTGTATCAGGTGTGCTGAGGGTAATATTATCAGCCGAAGCGCGGGCGTCCAATCACGTGGTGTAATTAAAAACTGGAATCTGTCAGACCAATCGGAGGTAGTAAATGGCTTCTGCTGTCACCGTGGTAATGAAGGTGCGTGTTTTTTCCTTCACCTTTTCCTCATCAATTTTGGACCCCCCCTCCCTCCCTCCCTCCCTCCCTCCCTCCCTCCCTCCTTGCCCCCCACCTCACCTACCCCTACCTGGCCCCCCCAGAGCTTCCTGGTCCCCGGTGCTCTCTGGCTCTCCTCCTGGTTTAACACACTTAGAGGGATTCCACAGGCCGGTCTGGTCTTCAGACACTGCAGGTTCCAGCGAGCGTCTGGCTGAGTCCCCAGCAGCCTCATCCGGGCCCGTACTGAAGCTGAAGACTCGATGGCGGTTCTATGGCTCTCAGGCCCGCCATTCTAATCACGAGAGAACTGCATGAGCATCTCTGGGATTCTGCTTTCAGGGGGTACAACCAATTACACCCCCCCCCCACTCCCAAAAGCCCTCTGACACCCAACTCCATTCATCTGTTTGCCGCTCGTTCTTGTTTCTGTCAAATAGCCCCGCTGAAGCGGAACAGAGCCGAGAGGTGTTCCCAGGAGCGTGCGATGGTGGGGCCAGGCTGAGCGCTCACAGTCAGCGGGACATAAGGGGGGGGGGGGGGGGCTTAGGGGGTGGAGAGCGGGGGTTTTGAGAGTGAGGTGAGGGGGCTTTGGGGATGTGGAGGGGGGGGCACAGTGTGTGGTCGGCAGCTGGAATTGTGTTTGGTTCATAGGGCTGGGGTTAGGGTAAGGTTCACAGACGGGGCACATTTACAAACCAAACACAATTCAAGCTGAGCATAGCCAGAGTACCTCTGTCACAGGCAAGGCTCCTCCCCCATTCAGACTCATTCCAGAACATTTCCGCCTCTTACTGAATCACTGAATGAACAGAGATTCTCATCCAGCTTACAGAATGCACACAATCTCCCCATTAAAACAACCACCATCTTCAACACAAGAGCAACATTATTTTGCCATTGTATTTTTAAATGCATTCTTTTAATAAGGAAATGATTAACCCTTATAACAATGAGCCTAAATACACTGAATGAGATAATGAATTGCACAAAAGATATAGATTAGATCACTTGAAGTATTTTAAAACCATGAAAGTGCGCTTCGAGTAGCGTACATTGCCTGGGGTTTAGTTCAGGAACAGTGTACCCAAGGCACACGTTTATAAGCTTATTTTTTAAGGGTTGAGAGCTGTGCGCTTCCTGACTGCTGTCTCGGGGTTGTCAGACAGGGCCCCGGAATAGCCGAAGCAAAGCCAGCGCTTCCAGACACATCCGTAACGTGAGAACTGCTCTTCGCATCGCAAGTTCTCTTTATTCAGATTCCTGAGCCCCGACACAGGCGTCACGCAGCACTTTCACGCACTGTGTGGCGTCCCCCAAAAGTCATGGGTGCAATCGACAAATTTCCATCAAGGCGCTGACTGAATCAACACGGTTTTGTGTGTAGAAACAGGCACCGCTTAACAAACATTCGAGCTGCATGTGACGGCAGTTACAGAGTCTTAGATGCCGCGGTTAAACACCCTGGGAGCGCGGGTGACAGCCGGATTTGGGAGCGTCTGTGATTTGTGTCACCGCTCAGTCACAGGTGACATCACGGATGGATGGTTTCTAGGTAACAGTGGGGTTTGATATTACAAACGACAGAACTACTGATGTTGCTGAAAAGGGTGGGCTATATTGGGCATGCTGGGAAGACCTACTAGTTCAAATAAAATAAATGGTTCAAATAGCATTTTTATATTACAATGTGTAATTCCGATTTATTACGACTGCAAGCCAAGCTTATCCACCCCTCAGCTCTCAGTTTCCATGAGACGAGCCCCACGCCCCCAGGCACTGATAATGGCGGACCAATATGCTCTTCCTGTTCAGAATAATCGCCTGTGTCCGCAGCATGTAATGGTCAAAAGTTTGTTTTGTTCTCATAGTAATATAGAGTCATAGCAATGGTTTTTTTTTCATTTTGTACCTTAGATAATTATTGTATAATATTATCTGAAGATCCACACAACAAAAAAAAAAGAAAATTGTGCAGATTTGTCATCTGAGGAAATCGATGAAAAGCACTACAGCGTTATTAAGAAGCAGGCTTATCGACAGCGACGCTCAAATGGACTTGCACATGCTCGCCGCCGTTGTCATGGCTACTCAAAAGTTGGGATGTGCTGTTTTGTGACCTCTACCGACCACCTTAACCCCTAACCAGATTTCCCACTTACTCATGATTATAACCTCCACACTCTCAGCTTGGTCCCCAGTGCCTGTGCTGAGGACATGGAGCTCTACACACTCTCAGCTTGGACCCCAGTGCCTGTGCTGAGGACATCGAGCTCTTGGACCCCAGTCCCTGTGCTGAGGACATCGAGCTCTACACACTCTCAGCTTGGACCCCAGTCCCTGTGCTGACGACATCGAGCTCTACACACTCTCAGCTTGGACCCCAGTGCCTGTGCTGAGGACATAAAGCTCTAATGACTCTCAGCTTGGACCCCAGTGCCTGTGCTGAGGACATAGAGCTCTTGGCCCCAGTGCCTGTGCTGAGGACATAGAGCTCTAACGCAGGCCATTCGTTGCGTGTTCTTAGCAGGCTGATGGCGGCTCCCTTTATGACGGTCTTCATCTTACCTCTCAGCGCTCAGGGGTGCGGTCCGAACGTAAAGCCTCTCAGCGCTCAGGGGTGCGGTCCGAACACTAAGCCTCTCAGCGCTCAGGGGTGCGGTCCGAACATTAAGCCTCTCAGCGCTCAGGGGTGCGGTCCGAATGTAAAGCCTCTCAGCGCTCAGGGGTGCGGTCCGAACGTAAAGCCTCTCAGCGCTCAGGGGTGCGGTCCGAACATTAAGCCTCTCAGCGCTCAGGGGTGCGGTCCGAACGTAAAGCCTCTCAGCGCTCAGGGGTGCGGTCCGAACACTAAGCCTCTCAGCGCTCAGGGGTGCGGTCCGAACATTAAGCCTCTCAGCGCTCAGGGGTGCGGTCCGAACACTAAGCCTCTCAGCGCTCAGGGGTGCGGTCCGAACATTAAGCCTCTCAGCGCTCAGGGGTGCGGTCCGAACATTAAGCCTCTCAGTGCTCAGCGGTGCGGTCCGAATGTAAAGCCTCTCAGCGCTCAGGAGTGCGGTCCGAACGTTAAGCCTCTCAGCGCTCAGGGGTGCGGTCCGAATGTAAAGCCTCTCAGCGCTCAGGGGTGCGGTCCGAATGTAAAGCCTCACAGCGCTCAGGAGTGCGGTCCGAATGTAAAGCCTCTCAGTGCTCAGCGGTGCGGTCCGAATGTAAAGCCTCTCAGCGCTCAGGGGTGCGGTCCAAACATAAAGCCTCTCAGCGCTCAGGGGTGCGGTCCGAATGTAAAGCCTCTCAGCGCTCAGGGGTGCGGTCCGAACTTTAAGCCTCACAGCGCTCAGGGGTGCGGTCCGAACATTAAGCCTCTCAGCGCTCAGGGGTGCGGTCCGAACATTAAGCCTCTCAGCGCTCAGGGGTGCGGTCCGAACGTTAAGCCTCACAGCGCTCAGGGGTGCGGTCCGAACATTAAGCCTCTCAGCGCTCAGGGGTGCGGTCCGAACATTAAGCCTCTCAGCGCTCAGGGGTGCGGTCCGAACATTAAGCCTCTCAGCGCTCAGGGGTGCGGTCCGAACATTAAGCCTCTCAGTGCTCAGCGGTGCGGTCCGAATGTAAAGCCTCTCAGCGCTCAGGAGTGCGGTCCGAACGTTAAGCCTCTCAGCGCTCAGGGGTGCGGTCCGAATGTAAAGCCTCTCAGCGCTCAGGGGTGCGGTCCGAATGTAAAGCCTCTCAGCGCTCAGGGGTGCGGTCCGAATGTAAAGCCTCTCAGCGCTCAGGGGTGCGGTCCAAACATAAAGCCTCTCAGCGCTCAGGGGTGCGGTCCGAATGTAAAGCCTCTCAGCGCTCAGGGGTGCGGTCCGAACGTTAAGCCTCACAGCGCTCAGGGGTGCGGTCCGAACATTAAGCCTCTCAGCGCTCAGGGGTGCGGTCCGAACATTAAGCCTCTCAGCGCTCAGGGGTGCGGTCCGAACATTAAGCCTCTCAGCGCTCAGGAGTGCGGTCCGAACGTTAAGCCTCTCAGCGCTCAGGGGTGCGGTCCGAACATTAAGCCTCTCAGCGCTCAGGGGTGCGGTCCGAACATTAAGCCTCTCAGCGCTCAGGGGTGCGGTCCGAACATTAAGCCTCTCAGCGCTCAGGAGTGCGGTCCGAACGTTAAGCCTCTCAGCGCTCAGGGGTGCGGTCCGAACACTAAGCCTCTCAGCGCTCAGGGGTGCGGTCCGAACATTAAGCCTCTCAGCGCTCAGGGGTGCGGTCCAAACGTAAAGCATCTCAGCGCTCAGGAGTGCGGTCCGAACATTAAGCCTCTCAGTGCTCAGGGGTGCGGTCCGAACGTAAAGCCTCTCAGCGCTCAGGGGTGCGGTCCGAACATTAAGCCTCTCAGCGCTCAGGGGTGCGGTCCGAACATTAAGCCTCTCAGCGCTCAGGGGTGCGGTCCGAACGTAAAGCCTCTCAGCGCTCAGGGGTGCGGTCCGAACGTAAAGCCTCTCAGCGCTCAGGGGTGCGGTCCGAACGTAAAGCCTCTCAGTGCTCAGGGGTGCAGTCCGAACGCAAAGCGTCTCAGCGCTCAGGGGTGCGGTCCGAGCGTAAAGCCTCTCAGCGCTCGCTGTCGCTGCCCGTCTGGAATATCAGAAGCGTCAGCGCTCAGCGCTATGGCCCTGAACGGGGCGTCGCGGGTTGCTAAGGAGCCCCTCGCTCTCATACGGTCCATCCCTGGCAGCGCTGCTGCGGGCTCTTAAAAACATGATTTGTAGACGTGGACGACTGTTGCTGACAAATCTGTCATGCTTTCACATCTGGAACACCCCACTCCCCCAGGGACAGGGGGAGCAGGCTGGGGGCCCTCCCACAAACAGGAGGAGCAGGCTGGGGGCCCTCCCACAAACAGGGGGAGCAGGCTGGGGGCCCTCCCACAGACAGGGGGAGCAGGCTGGGGGCCCTCCCACAGACAGGGGGAGCAGGGTGGGGGCCCTCCCACAGACAGGGGGAGCAGGCTGGGGGCCCTCCCGCAGACAGGGGGAGCAGGCTGGGGCCCGTTGTAAGGAGGGCGTTTGCTGCATCAGTAACTCCGGAGTTGTCGCGTTCCCAAAGTGCTGAAGTTGGCGGCCCGGCGCGTAATTGGGCTGTAAATCAGCTGGTGATTTGGAGGTCCGCCGTCGCAGGCGAATCCCACACAGTCTAATTACTCCCCCCGCCCCCACCCCGCACCCCCCACCCCGCACCCCCCACCACGCCATCGTGTTACTCGCTGCAAAGCTCTGGCTTAGCATGGGAGGCACCGATGTTCTGCAGATAAAACGTTTTGTTTTATCGTGATTATTTTAAGGATGCAGGGGCTCACGGTTCCGCACGCTCCCGTCCTCCGGAACCATCTGTGAGCCCCGCCTGTGCCGGAACCGCGGGGCGTGGGGGGGTGGGGGGGTGGGGGGACGACGGTGCCGTCATCAGGCAGCGGTGATATGTGCCCCCGCTCGGAGGAGGAAAATGGAGTGAGTGTGTAAATGAAAATGAAGATGACAGAGTCGGGATTTAAGAGTGATGAACACGGGGTCGAAGGTCGCGTGGTGCAGCCCTGATTAGATTGTTCTGCAGCGGCTGCATTTACCTCCCGGGATTTATTGGTTTGTGATTGAGCTTCAGCACCTGAGCTTCAAGTGCACACAGACATGCACACACACACACACACACACACACACACAGACTCAGACACACACGCACACACACACAGACTCAGACACACACACACACATACACACACAGACACACACAGACACACACACAGACTCAGACACAGACACATACAGACACACAGACACACACACACACACAGAGACACACACAGACACACACACACACACACAGACTCAGACACACACACACACACAGACAAAGACACACAGACACACACACACACACACACACACACACACACACAGACTCAGACACACACTCACACACACACACAGACTCAGACACACACGCACACACACACACACACACACACACAGACACACAGACACACACACACACTCGGCAGGGGAGTGTCATATCTCTGATGTTTTCTCTTTAGCTCAGTGACCCAGCTGTGATTCAGGGAGTCTCCGGTGACTCTGTTCTGTGCTGTCAGCATCATGGCTGTGACTGGAGATGTGAGCTTCCCGGCCCAGCAGCACACGAGCCCCAGCTCAGCCTCAGCAGGAGCCGGAGAGCTGTTAGAGCGAACAAGCTGTTTGTATTTACCCTGAAGAGAGATCTGCCGCTCACACCGTCAATACCAAAAAAATAAAAATAAAAAAGAGAGATGACAGCGTGGATACTGGGGATGAGAACACAGCACATGCTGTCGCAGAAAAACACAGAACAAATGGACTCCCAGAACAGCTGTCCATCACTGCACTCAGATCAAACACCTGTCAATCATAGCACTCAGAACAAACACCTGCCAATCACAGCACTCAGAGCAAGGAGCTGTTTGTCCCAGCATTCTCTGAGAATAATTGTGCTCTGCAGGGTCAGGATAACTGTGCTCTGTATGAGCGGGGTCAGGATAACTGTGCTCTGTGTGAGCAGGGTCAGGATAACTGTGCTCTGTGTGAGCAGGGTCAGGATAACTGTGCTCTGTGTGAGCAGGGTCAGGATAACTGTGCTCTGTGTGAGCAGGGCCAGGATAACTGTGCTCTGTGTGAACACGCTCAGATGCGTGAAATCAGTGTTCACTGTTGTCCCAGCAGCAGGTTTACAGGGAGGTACAGTGAGAGGGAACCGTTTAATCCGTCTAAAGAGTCCTTTTTCATCTCTGACACCAGCCACCCGCTTGTCTTCTTTAAGAGTGACTGGCAGGCTGTTTCCTGCTCTGTAATTAGAAGATCCTGTTGAGTAAGGAGATGATTTTCTTCCAGTCAGCAGGTGCATATTTCTCTAAAGCAGTGGAAAGCAATACGATCATTCTGCACTTTATCTTCTAATAGTTTTCCTGAAATGGAACAAGGACCCCAGCTGGCGGGGTGCAGAGTGTGGGGGTGGGGGGGGGGGGAGGGGGGGTGGGCTGGGGGGGTTCTGTAAATCAAAAGTAAATGGATAAATAAATAAAGGCAATGGAAAAGGGAGAGAAAACTGAGAACAGGTCCAGTGTATTGGAGTGTGATTGGGCTGCAAAGGCCGTGCAGAAAAGTGCTTTTGTTCTTTCACTCCTCCCCTCCCCTCCTCCCTCCATCATTCTCACACGGGAGAGGGGAGAACAACCTGCAGACCCCGCAGAGAGGAAGGTGGGGAACAGAGTTTTATTTATTTATTTCTCTCTCTCTCCTTCCCTCTCTCTATGATGCTCTCACACTCTCTCTGTCTGTCCCTCTCTCTCTCCCTCTCTCTCTCCCTCTCTCCCTCCCTCTGCCCCTCTCTTTCTTTCTCTCTCAGTCATCAGAAGCCAACTTTTTCGAAAAACCGGAGGGCACTTTGTGATCTGCGAACAGGATTTAATAAATGAGCCTCCCACACGTTCATCTGCTCCTGACCTTCATACCCCTGCACATATGGAGCAGAGCAAAGTGCACCTGTGTGCCTTCTACCTCACCTGAGCCCTCTACCTCACCTGAGTCACACACACAGGGTGTGAGCCCTCTACCTCACCTGTGTGCCCTCTACCTCACCTGTGTGCCCTCTACCTCACCTGAGTCACACACACAGGGTGTGTGTCCTCTACCTCACCTGAGCCCTCTACCTCACCTGAGTCACACACACAGGATGTGTGCCTTCTACCTCACCTGTGTGCCTTCTACCTCACCTGAGCCCTCTACCTCACCTGAGTCACACACACAGGGTGTGTGTCCTCTACCTCACCTGAGCCCTCTACCTCACCTGAGTCACACACACAGGATGTGTGCCCTCAGCCTCACCTGAGCCCTCTACCTCACCTGAGTCACACACACAGGATGTGTGCCCTCAGCCTCACCTGAGCCCTCTACCTCACCTGAGTCACACACACAGGGTGTGAGCCCTCTACCTCACCGGTGTGCCCTCTACCTCACCTGAGTCACACACACAGGATGTCGGTCCGGTCCTCACACTGTAAGGGGCTCTGCTCTCGGTCCGGTCCTCACACTGTAAGGGTCTCTGCTCTCGGTCCGGTCCTCACACTGTAAGGGGCTCTGCTCTCGGTCCGGTCCTCACACTGTAAGGGTCTCTGCTCTCGGTCCGGTACTCACACTGTAAGGGGCTCTGCTCTCGGTCCGGTCCTCACACTGTAAGGGGCTCTGCTCTCGGTCCGGTCCTCACACTGTAAGGGGCTCTGCTCTCGGTCCGGTCCTCACACTGTAAGGGGCTCTGCTCTCGGTCCGGTCCTCACACTGTAAGGGTCTCTGCTCTCGGTCCGGTCCTCACACTGTAAGGGGCTCTGCTCTCGGTCCGGTCCTCACACTGTAAGGGGCTCTGCTCTCGGTCCGGTCCTCACACTGTAAGGGGCTCTGCTCTCGGTCCGGTCCTCACACTGTCAGGGGCTCTGCTCTCGGTCCGGTCCTCACACTGTAAGGGGCTCTGCTCTCGGTCCGGTCCTCACACTGTAAGGGTCTCTGCTCTCGGTCCGGTCCTCACACTGTAAGGGGCTCTGCTCTCGGTCCGGTCCTCACACTGTAAGGGTCTCTGCTCTCGGTCCGGTCCTCACACTGTAAGGGGCTCTGCTCTCGGTCCGGTCCTCACACTGTAAGGGTCTCTGCTCTCGGTCCGGTCCGCTGCAGCCCTGAGAGGATCTCCTGTCGCTTGTTCAGCTCCTTTAGAACTCGGAGCGACTGCCGTTGCACTGCATTATGGGTAGGGGCTGACATAAGTGGTACACAAGGACACATTAATGGAAAAAGGTTTAAATGCATGGCAATTTGATGTCCTAACGGAATGCATACATAAAAATAGGAAGGCATTTGCATCGCTTTGACATAAAATTGCTGTGTATTTTAATCTTTAACCGCTGATGTGTACTTGTGTGCTACTTATGCCAGCCCCTGATTATGGGTAATTTTCTTCCCGATGGCCCCTGTAGACACGTTTATCACACCATTACACAACCACTAGAACCACCCTTCTGTGTTGGAACACCATAGCAGAACCTCCAGACCCCTTCTGTGTTGGAACACCATAGCAGAACGGCCAGAACCCTTCTGTGTTGGAACACCATAGCAGAATGGCCAGAACTCTTTTGTGCTAAAACACTCCTGTATTTGCAATAATTTTGCCACTTCTTTCATTATGGGATGTTCTGCAATACTGGAGCACTCTCTGTCATCGTATTTTTTCTGAAGCTGAACAGTCTTTTAATCGACTTCAAGCGTTTCAGGTTTTTTTTCTACTGTAGACAGAAAAACAGAGAAAGACTGTAAAACTACCTCAAATGGCGAGAGGCGTGCCCTTTGGATCAGTGGAGTTATAACAGCCATTACATAAAACCAACATTACCTGACTTCACTGCTCAATTAAACTCCAATTGTATAAACATCGTGTTTTACAGAACAGAAAGTCACGCCAAAACGATGGCGTTCATTAGTTCTGAGTCTGTGCCGGTGTCATGGACGCTCGTGAACCGTAGCCTTTCCACTCCAACATGGCCCCATCAGAGAGACATTAAACAGCTAGAAAGCCCTCTCTGTGATGTCATCAGTTTAACACAATCAACACACAGCCACATCATTACTGTCAGCATCAATCAGTCATCCACATACACACTGACCACTAACAGAGTTTATCCTGTTAATCCTAATGAGGGCATAACACACACATACACACACAAATACACACACACACACACACACTCACTCTCACATCCACACACACACACACACACACACTCACACTCACATCCACACACACACACACACACACACACACTCACAATCACATCCACACACACACACACACGCACACTCACACTCACATACACACGCACACACACACACACATACACACACACACCCACATACACACACACACACTCACATACACACGCACACACACACACACACACACACACACACATACATACACACACACACACATAGCCCAGAGGGAGGTGGAAATAATCTCACTCATGTCCATGTTCATGTTTATGGATAAAAGTGTGAATATATTTTCAAAAAATGCAAAACATTTGAAGTGTAATTCCTCTCCCCATCTTCAGACCCTTGTTAGCATAGCTGACGGCTTGTTGTGTTCAAAGAGTCTCTCGCTGGCCCTTCTGACGGCTTGTTTGCTATGCTAATGTGATCTCAACCTCAGGGTTGCTTTTGAACATTGTAAATAAAGGAAACAAAATGGATGCATTCATTAACTTAGCCAACAGCACAAAGAGAAAGTCTCAACTACTGGATGCCATTTTGATGCTGAAAGGTTTCAAAAGAGAGAGGCAGAGTGACTGGTGGACCTTTGAATGTCAGGGTCTCTGAAATTAAAATGAATGTCTCTCCCATTGTAGTCCTCAGCTTTCACTCTTAGATATATAAATATTTTTACTCTTAGTATTAAATTCAACTTAAATTCAAATTTAAATAAAGGCAGTACCATTGTTGAACAAATGCTTTGTTTATCATCAGTGTCAACTCTGTGAAGAAATAATAACTTACTCTAACTTACAGCCTTTTATTTATATAAGACAGAGAGCTAGATCAGAACCCTGGCCTGTGTGATAGAGCTGGATCAGAACCCGGCCTGTGTGATAGAGCTGGATCAGAACCGGTCCTGTGTGATAGAGCTGGATCAGAACCAGTCCTGTGTGATAGAGCTGGATCAGAACCAGTCCTGTGTGATAGAGCTGGATCAGAACCGGTCCCTTGTGATAGAGCTGGATCAGAACCGGGCCTGTATGATAGAGCTGGATCAGAACCAGTCCTGTGTGATAGAACTGGATCAGAACCGGGCCTGTGTGATAGAGCTGGATCAGAACCAGTCCTGTGTGATAGAGCTGGATCAGAACCGGGCCTGTGCGATAGAGCTGGATCAGAACCGGGCCTGTGTGATAGAGCTGGATCAGGACCAGCCCTGTGTGATAGAGCTGGATCAGAACCGGGCCTGTGTGATAGAGCTGGATCAGAACCGGTCCTGTGTGATAGAGCTGGATCAGAACCAGTCCTGTGTGATAGAGCTGGATCAGAACCGGGCCTGTGTGATAGAGCTGGATCTGAACCAGTCCTGTGTGATAGAGCTGGATCAGAACCAGGCCTGTGTGATAGAGCTGGATCAGAACCAGTCCTGTGTGATAGAGCTGGATCAGAACCGGTCCTGTGTGATAGAGCTGGATCAGAACCGGTCCTGTGTGATAGAGCTGGATCAGAACCGGGCCTGTTTGAGTGTGAGTGCTGTGGATTGGCTGATATTTAAATTTTTCGGAGGCTGGTGGAGGAGGAGGAGGAGGGGGAGGAAGGGGGGAGGGGGAGGGGGAGGGGGGAGGAGGAGGAGGAGGAGGAGGGGGAGGGGGAGGGGGAGGAGGGGGAGGAGGAGGGGGAGGAGGGGGAGGAGGGGGAGGAGGAGGGGGAGGAGGAGGAGGGGGATGGGGGGGAGGAGGAGTGGGAGGAGGAGGGAGAGGGGGATGGGGAGGAGGGGGAGGAGGAGGGGGGAGGGGGAGGAGGGGGATGGGGGGGAGGAGGAGGGGGAGGAGGGGAAGGAGGGGGAAGAGGAGGAGGAGGGGGAGGAGGGGGAAAGGAGGAGGAGGGGGAGGAGGGGGAGGGGGAGGGGGAGGAGGAGGGGGAGGAGGGGGAGGAGGAGGGGGAGGAGGGGGAGGAGGAGGGGGAGGAGGGGGAGGAGGAGGAGGGGGAGGGGGAGGGGGAGGAGGAGGGGAGGAGGGGGAGGAGGGGGAGGAGGGGGAAGAGGAGGAGGAGGGGGAGGAGGGGGAGGGGGAGGGGGAGGAGGAGGGGGAGGAGGGGGAGGAGGAGGGGGAGGAGGGGGAGGAGGGGGAGGAGGAGGGGGAGGAGGGGGAGGAGGAGGAGGAGGGGGAGGAGGGGGAGGAGGAGGAGGGGGAGGGGGAGGGGGAGGAGGAGGGGGAGGAGGGGGAGGAGGGGGAGGAGGGGAAGGGGAGGAGGAGGGGGAGGAGGGGGAGGAAGAGGGGAGGAGGAGGGGAGGAGGGGGAGGTGGAGGGGGAGGAGGAGGAGGGGGAGGAAGAGGGGTGGAGGGGGAGGAGGAAGGGGAGGAGGGGGAGGAGGGGGAGGAGGGGGAGGAGGAGGGGAAGGAGGAGGGGGAGGAGGGGGAGGAGGAGGAGGAGGAGGAGGAGGGGGAGGAGGGGGAGAAGGGGGAGAAGGGGGGAGGAGGAGGGGGAGGAGGGGGAGAAGGGGGGAGGGGGAGGAGGGGGAGGAGGCTTGATGGCGATGGCGTTAGCACGCTCAGCGTGTATCTGATGTTTGCTCAGCCTCAGGTGAGGGCCATTCTCATTAACACCTGTCACCTGGCGGCCGGCCCTGCACCCGCGGCTGCTGGGGGTTAATTTGGGGGGGGCGCAGGGGCCACAGATGAGCTGCCAGGGGAATAATTCTTATTTGCAGGACTCTGGGTCTGGAGTTATGCACAATGATTATGTGAGCAGAACAAAGAGAGAGAGACAGAAACATAAGGAGCGAGCGGTGTGGGGGGGTTTGGCTGTTAGGGTACGTGGGGATCCAGATGATTAGGGGGGGTGGGGTGTTTGTACAGGGTACTGGGAGTGAGGCAGCTGGGTATATGTGGTTCACAGATGGACTCTCAGCTCCGAGCACTGAGCCCTTCCTCAGAGCACCGAACCCTTCGTGGCAGAGAGACTCTGAGCCCTGAACCCTTCCTGCCAGAGAGTCTCTGAGCTCTGAACCCTTCCTGGCAGAGAGACTCTGAGCCCTGAACCCTTCCTCTGAGCACAGAACCATTCCTAGCAGAGATACTCTGAGCTCTGAACCCTTCCTCTGAGCACAGAACCATTCCTAGCAGAGAGACTCTGAGCCCTGAACCCTTCCTCTGAGCTCTGAACCCTTCCTGACAGAGAGACTCTGAGCCCTGAACCCTTCCTCTTATCTCTGAACCCTTCCTGGCAGAGAGACTCTGAGCCCTGAACCCTTCCTGGCAGAGAGACTCTGAGCTCTGAACCCTTCCTGGCAGAGAGACTCTGAGCTCTGAACCCTTCCTGGTGGAGCGGGGTGGTGGGGGACTGCAGGGGCAGCCAGGCTGATGAACCCTCCATGAAGCCCTTCCTCACCCCGCTGATGAAGAGCTGGATGCTGCTGAATAGGGTGCGAGGAGACAGGAGAGTCTGGAGAGAGAGGCACTGAAGGTCACCCCTCCACCCAGCACCACACACGCCCTAAAGACAAATCTGCTCTCCTCAGCACACGCTTCTTCATCACCAGGAAAAAAAACCGCTCTCTCTGACACACACAAGCAGGAACACACCGCTGCTGCCAGGGTGAGTTCAGCGGAGAATAAAGTCTCACTCAGAATCTGCAGCCGGAAGCGATGGCTGAACTCCCTGAACACTATAAGCACAGGTAGAGCGATGGCTGAACTCCCTGAACACTGTAAGCACAGGTAGAGCGATGGCTGAACTCCCTGAACACTATAAGCACAGGTAGAGCGATGGCTGAACTCCCTGAACACTATAAGCACAGGTAGAGCGATGGCTGAACTCCCTGAACACTATAAGCACAGGTAGAGCGATGGCTGAACTCCCTGAACACTGTAAGCACAGGCAGAGCGATGGCTGAACTCCCTGAACACTATAAGCACAGGTAGAGCGATGGCTGAACTCCCTGAACACTGTAAGCACAGGTAGAGCGATGGCTGAACTCCCTGAACACTGTAAGCACAGGTAGAGCGATGGCTGAACTCCCTGAACACTGTAAGCACAGGCAGAGCGATGGCTGAACTCCCTGAACACTGTAAGCACAGGTAGAGCGATGGCTGAACTCCCTGAACACTATAAGCACAGGTAGAGCGATGGCTGAACTCCCTGAACACTGTAAGCACAGGTAGAGCGATGGCTTAACTCCCTGAACACTATAAGCACAGGTAGAGCGATGGCTGAACTCCCTGAACACTGTAAGCACAGGTAGAGCGATGGCTGAACTCCCTGAACACTGTAAGCACAGGTAGAGCGATGGCTTAACTCCCTGAACACTGTAAGCACAGGTAGAGCGATGGCTGAACTCTTTCCGCCTGAACGCTGTAGCGACTCTTAGAGCCAGCCGAGGAACGAGAGCTGCCATTTCACCAGGAAAGTCTTGGCACTTTGCATTGACAGGGAAACCGAGATTCCTGGCATGGGGGAAAACGTCCTTTTTGCTGACTACAGCAACGTGAGGAGGCTCCAGATGGCATTTACCTGTTCAATCAGTCACCTTCATCATCAGTCTGGATCTGGCTCCACCCAAGGGTTTCCCATCTTGTCACTCAGGGAGTCTTTCTCTGTCCCCTCCCCCCCAACTCCCCCCCCACCCCCCCCACCCCGTTCCCCAAGGCTCGTTTCTGTGCAGGTTTTAGCTGGGCTCTGCTGCAAAGTGTGTTTTGCCAAATGTTTTGCAATATGCACAATATAAAACGCTCGTGACACTTGAGTTGTCCCTGGGTGCTGAAAAGTTAACAATAATTATGAAAGCAAATACAAGTCAGTTCAAAGATTGTGTAAAAAAGCAAAAGAGAATCAAAGTGAAAGTCCTCAGTTCATTAAAAGTAGCGATTGTTTCAGAATTTCTCATCTCATCTCAAATGGAAGAGTTTCTGATGATGCTGATGTCAACGCTGTGCAATCCTCCATTTTGGCTCTATAATGTGCTTAATTACCCACGCCATGTGTTAATATCACGCTAGATGGGAGGCACATTTAATTACCACAATGACACTGTGACTAAGTTACAAAACAGGCACAGCTGCTGTCCATGGTCCTGTAGGCCTCCCTGGCTTTGGGAAGGAACGGGAATAATTGCTGTCCAAGGTTCTGTAGACCTCCCTGGCTGTGGGAGGGAACAGGAACCGCTGCTGTCCAGGGTCCTGTAGGCCTCTCTGGCTTTGGGAAGGTACAGGAATAATTGCTGTCCAAGGTTCTGTAGACCTCCCTGGCTGTGGGAGGGAGCAGAAACAGCTGCTGTCCAAGGTCCTGTATGCCTCTCTGTTCCTCCCCTCCACATCAAACCAGTTTGCTGGGGATGAACTGCATTTTCGTTTTTTGTTTGAGTAGACTTCTCACTTTTTATCCCTTACCTTGCTATAACGTTTGTAGCAATTTTCAATGTTCCATGGCATTGCATGTATTATAAATGTGCAGTGTTCATTAGACACAAGCTGTGGTCTTTATAAGACACGTTTGGCTTTCTTCTGTTCTTTGAGGGTGTGTATATTATTGAGATAGAGGGGCTCATACAACTCCATCCGTCTGCATCATACTGAAGGACTACTAAATTTCAACATTTCAATCAAAGCAAAAAAGCATTCATTGATAACCGTTGATAACAAATCTAACCACAAGTAAACACATGCCCTCAAAACAATGTTAAAAGGAACAATGTTAACTGCGTTTTGCATTGAGTCAAACATCAAAAACAAACAGCAGGACTACAGTAAAGGAGCGGAGTCTTTGAAAAAGCCTGGTGTGGAGTGGATGCACTTTTTACAAAGTAAGCAGGGGGCTTTGGGGGACTTTAACCGCTTCAGTTCTTCAGTGCTGCATTTTCATTTGTGGCTAGGCTATGTTTCAGCAGTTTAATTAGCAATGTGCTAGCCTTTTAGATTAGGCAATTATCATAGCTGCAGATATTCCGGCTGCAGTGTCCCTCTCTGAGAAATGGCCCTGAAAGAAATCACAGGCCCAGGACCGCATCAGCACTGGGAGACCCTCATTAAGGGGGGAGTGATGGTCACATTCCCAATTTGGTTGTAGTGTGATGTCTGATCTTATCTCTCTCACTTTCTCTCTTTGAAAATGAGGAGCGAACACTTGGGGTGGGGGTCGGGGGGATGGTAGGAGGTGTGATGGGGTGGGGTGGGCAGGCAGGGGGGGGGAGGGGGTGTTGGAGTTATTGGAAAAAAACAAAGAAAAACCTTATCCAAGTCTTTTTTGAAACAATACACATAATGTGTCACGTGTATCTTGACAAAATCTAAATGGAAATGTCGCAGAGCGGAGGAAGTGTGGACAGCAGTGATCTCTGAGCTTTGACTCACGGAGGTCTGTAAACCCACTGCACTGATGAGTGGGCGGGTGGTGGTGATGGTGGGGGGGGGGGGGGTACTTTAAATCACCGGTGTGTGGGGGGAGATAATCACCCTGCTGCTCTCAGGCTTGCTCTGATTGGGGAAGAGCAGCAGCCCAGGTTCTCCTCTTAGCCAGCGAGCACACAGCAGCCCCATATCGGCCCAGCGGCGGCCCAGCATCGGCACAGAATCGGCTGAATGTTGGGGATGTTGGGGATCAGTGTGCTGCATGTCGGGGATCAGTGTGCTGGATGTTGAGGATCAGTGTGCTGGATGTTGGGGATCAGTGTGCTGGATGTTGGGGATCAGTGTGCTGGATGTTGAGGATCAGTGTGCTGGATGTTGGGGATCAGTGTGTTGAATGTTGGGGATCAGTGTGCTGGATGTTGGGGATCAGTGTGCTGGATGTTGGGGATCAGTGTGGTGGATGTTGGGGATCAGTGTGGTGGATGTTGGGGATCAGTGTGGT
>NC_049201.1:1120691-1138191 GCF_013347855.1 Anguilla anguilla
AAAAGAAAGAAAGAAAAAAGCGCAAATGGAAAGTCCTCGCTAATACTGTCAGGGCACTGGAATGGAATTAAAAGGGAATTAAAGCCGAATGAACAGGAATAAAACGGCGCCGCAGTTCATTTGGCCCCTGTAAAGCTCGTGTTCAACAGCGCGGTTACAGCCCCCCCCCCCCCGCCCCAGCCCCCCCCAGCCCACAGTCTACGGCTCTCTCTCCTCCATAATTTGCATTCCTCCGCCCCCTGTGCCCCGCAGTAAATATTTATAGAGAAAACTGGAACACAGCGATAAGGACGGAGGAGGGAAAAAGCCTTCAGATAACAGAGCTGGGGGTTTTACACAGAATACTTAATTAGGCCCCGTCTGTATCTCAGGGACAATGAGGCTTTCTGGAATGCTGGAGCTGGACTCTGTCATTAGCTTTCTTTTAATTCTAAAGGCGAAAGAGAATGTTTTAAAACCACCCCCGCCCCGCCACCTTCCCCCCAGCCTCCTTCATTCCCTCCCCGCATAGACCCCTTCCAGCATTTTCTTTTTGGCAATCGTGACAAAAATAAAAAATAAAAAAGTTTTTTGTTTCCAAGATAAAAAATTCAACGTATATTATTTTTGCCTTCTGTGTGTAAATGAATGATCGCAATCAGAAGGTGTGAGCGTTTTCTGATTGGCTGTCAGTTGTGGGTGGAGTCAGCAAGGGCAGGGGGGAGGGGGGAGTGGGGGCTGTAGTCTTCAGGACTGCTCTGTCCAATCACAACATCAGGAGATGGGGCTTAAACTGCGCATCAACCATGGCCTGTGACAGCTCTGACCTGTGATTCCCTCAGGGGTATCTGCACAAGTACAGCACAGCACAGCACAGCACAGCACACACAGCACAGCACAGCACAGCACACACAGCACTACACAGCTACAGCACAGCACAGCACTCAGCGCACAGCTACAGCACAGCACAGCACTCAGAGCACAGCTACAGCACAGCACAGCACAGCACACACAGCACAGCACTACACAGCTACAGCACAGCACAGCACACACAGCACAGCTACAGCACAGCACAGCACACACAGCACAGCACAGCACTACACAGCTACAGCACAGCACAGCACACACAGCACAGCACTACACAGCTACAGCACAGCACAGCACACACAGCACAGCTACAGCACAGCACAGCACACACAGCACACACAGCACTACACAGCTACAGCACAGCACAGCACTCAGAGCACAGCTACAGCACAGCACAGGGGTAATGAGGTTTGGTTACAAATAACAGTCCTGATGCTCCTCACTCACATCTCTGTGCTACCTGTACCTGCTATAAACTACCACAGAGTTTCAGTCTGTGTGGAGCGATCAAAGCAAACTACCACAGAGTTTCAGTCTGTGTGGAGCGATCAAAGCAAACTACTACAGAGTTTCAGTCTGTCTGGAGCGTTCAAAGGAAACTACCACAGAGTTTCAGCCTGCATGCAGCGATCAAAGCAAACTACTACAGAGTTTCAGTCTGTATGAAGCGGTCAAAGCAAACTACCACAGAGTTTCAGTCTGTGTGGAGCGATCAAAGCAAACTACCACAGAGTTTCAGTCTGTATGGAGCGATCAAAGCAAACTACCACAGAGTTTCAGTCTGTATGGAGCGATCAAAGCAAACCACCACAGAGTTTCAGTCAGAGAGAGGAGTGCACTGTGTCCGGATGGCGGAATGGCGGCTCCTCGTCAGGGAGGGCGATGAAGGCTCTTTAACACGGAGAACAATCCCACAGTGCTCTGCTGTCAGTGCGTATGCGAGTCACAGAGCAGACCGAACGTCTGCTGCAGAAACGCACACACAGCAGCTGCAGGGGTCTGCAGATTTATTTCAGATTTTTTAAACATTGTTTTTCTTTAATACTGATGCGGAAAGGAAATGTTAACTTTGCTTCCCACGGATGCATGGAAAATCAGCTGTGCTGTGAAAAAAAATTTAAAAAACAAACAGAATGAAAAAGAACTGAGGACAATTGCTCATGAAAGTGTGTTTTGGAACATGGAGGCCTGTATCCCATCATGCCTTGCAGCGAGGTCTGATGGTGGCAGGACAAATGTGGCATTCATCCAGGATCGCCTCAGAGTTTCTGAGTCAATGCCGCTCAGTCTCTCCAGCTGGAGACGTGGGCTGGGCGCAGATCGATGCCGGAAAACTGGGAACACCCGGAGTCTGTCCGTATCTGTCTCCTGAGTCAAATAGCTCTGATACCTAAGTCCAGGTAATTGATCTGCGGGCAATCTTAAATATTACCAATATTATTTTATAGGCTCGTATAGTTTAGCGCTTGGTTATTTTTCAGCTGGGAGTTGGTGGTTCAGTGGGAGTGGTTTTACTGTGGACAGACCCCAGGGTGGAACACAATCCGGCATTGCAGCAAACTGCTAACGCTGTGCGTCCTGGAGAAATAAGCATTCATCTTAATAAGGCCAACACAGGGGGACTAAAGTAAAGACGAAATCTCGTACTCTCTCTCTTTTTCTTTTGTTCATTCCCCAATCTCTCCTTCATCTTTTATTCATTCTGCTTACACGCTTTATTCACTTGCTCCCTTTCTTTTGTTCTCAGACTTTATGTCCCCCCTTTCTCTTTTCTTCTCTCTGGCTTCCTCCTCTCTTCTTCCTCTTCTCATCCTCTCTCTTTCTCCTCTCTCTCTCACTGTTGGAGCTGTCGTTTTCCCGCTCTCAGCTGTGAAAGGTAGCATATGGTGAGCAGGATCATACAGATGGTGGAGCAAGCAGTGTGAGAGATAGAGAGAGGGTGTGTGTGTGTGTGTGTGTGTGTGTGTATGAATGTCTGTGTGCTGTGTGTGAGTGTGGGTGAGTGTGTGCATCTGTGTGTGTGTGTATTAGAGAGGGTGTGTATGTATGAGTGGCTGTTATGTGACATTGCCACAGACTGAAGCTAAATGTTTTATGTTCTATCATAGTGGATTATATATAATACTATGTTCTGTTATATATTTTATGTTCTATTATAGCCTTAGAAAAAATAATCTGTGTACAGGAAAATGGGTCAATGAGATAAATGAGTCATTGTGAAACATGGGAAGGTGCGTCTGCGTCCAATACTGGGGTGCAGACCGGATCCATTTTACTGCTTAACCAGGCAAACTTTAAATAGGCGCTGGCCCCTTTAAGGAGGGGTTACCCTCCCAAAATGGCTGCCTGAGAGGAAGTGGGGTGCAGGAAGTGATGGAGGTAGGACAGGAGGAGGGGGAGTGGCAGATGGTGAATGTGTTTGGCATGGTGGAAAGTTTGTGGAGAAACTGGAGGGTTCTACACGGCATCCTGCTTGGATCAGATGTGTGGTGACATGTTAAGTTACGGCAGTTGGAAGGAAAAGACCCCGAGCACTTATTAATACAAAGGAATTGGCCGGGAAAGTACCAGGTAAGTTTCCAAGGCGGGTAAGTTCTTTCCTCTCTTCTCCAACGTCCACAAAAGGGTGTCCACTCTGTGGAAAGGTGCAGGTAAGGTACAGGTAAGCCTCATTTCCTTGAGGCTTAGCTGTACCTTACCACAGAGTGGACACCCTTTCGTGGACGTTGGACTTTGTTAGCGTACGGTGTTGGGTTGTATGTAGCGGGTGCACCTTGTAAAAAATACATTGTTTTCATGAGTATCTATGTACTGTGTTGGTGATTTGTTAAGCAGGGCCCTCACATGCTATGGTTTTATACACAGTGGCTCTCTGGATTTATATGTGTGCATGTGTGTGTTAGAGAGAGAGGGTGTGTATGTGTGTGTGTGTGTGTTAGAGATAGAGGGTGTGTGGGTTAGAGAGAGAGAGGGTGTGTATGTGTGTGTGTGTGTGTGTGTGTTAGAGAGAGAGGGTGTGTATGTGTGTGTGTGTTAGAGAGAGAGAGGGTGTGTATGTGTGTGTGTGGTAGAGAGTGAGGGTGTGTGTGTGTGTAGCTGTTACAGAGTGTGTGTATATGTATGTGTGTGTTTTTTTTGGTAATTTGGTAACTTTATTGTTAGCTGGTTTATACAGGATTTAGATCGAAAGGGAAGTTCTCAGCATTTACAGAGATACCCTTGAAAGACCCACATGTGTGTTCTGCGTTTTGAAAGTTTCATATTTGTGCTTTATTGTTTTATGTTGGGCTTTTTTTTTTTTGCTTGGCTGCGAAATGAATTGCCTGTCAGGTATAATAAAGATTTAGTTATGGATTGGCAGGCTGATTGCGTTTGCAGTACACGCAGGGAACTCACTGAAAAGTTGAAAGTGATCTTTTCAGAGCTGCAGGTTGTCTATTAACAGACTCTCTAAGGCTGGAGTCTCTCCCGCACGAAAGCGCTGACTGGCTGCATGTTCCCGCGGGCAGGTGGCTGATGGGAACGAACGCAGCGTCGATGGCGCACGCAGCCAATCACGACGGGCAGATTGATTTCCTTCGCTCACTCTGGCTGACCGCAGGCCCGCAGGTCTGCAGATGAAGATCAAGTGGCGGCCATTTTGCATAGAAATGATCTTTATTACCTCTATTATTACCGCTATTCTGTGAAATAATACGGTCTCTTCTCTCTGCTAAGGCCCTGTGTCTCTCTAAGGCCCTGTGTTTCTCTCTCTCTAAGGCCCTGTCTCTCTCAGGGAGAGCGCTGTGTGTCTCTCCGGGTGAGTGCTGTGTGTGTCTCAGGGTGAGCGCTGTGTGTCTCAGGGTGAGCGCTGTGTGTCTCAGGGTGAGCGCTGTGGCTCTCTCAGGGTAAGCGCTGTATGTCTCAGGGTAAGCGCTGTGGCTCTCTCAGGGTAAGCGCTGTGTGTCTCAGGGTGAGCGCTGTGTGTGTCTCAGGGTGAGCGCTGTGTCTCTCTCAGGGTGAGCGCTGTGTCTCTCTCAGGGTGAGCGCTGTGTGTCTCAGGGTGAGCGCTGTGGCTCTCTCAGGGTAAGCGCTGTGTGTCTCAGGGTGAGCGCTGTGTGTCTCAGGGTGAGCGCTGTGGCTCTCTCAGGGTAAGCGCTGTGTGTCTCAGGGTGAGCTGTGGCTGCAGTAGAGGTGAGCACTGTGGCTGCAGTAGAGGTGAGCGCTGTGTCTCAGGGAGAGCGCTGTGTGTCTCTCAGGGTGAGCGCTGTGTGTGTCTCAGGGACAGCGCTGTGGCTGCAGTAGAGGTGAGCTGTGGCTGCAGTAGAGGTGAGCTGTGGCTGCAGTAGAGGTGAGCGCTGTGGCTGCAGTAGAGGTGAGCGCTGTGTCTCAGGGTAAGCGCTGTGTGTGTCTCAGGGACAGCGCTGTGGCTGCAGTAGAGGTGAGCGCTGTGTGTCTCAGGTTGAGCGCTGTGGCTGCAGTAGAGGTGAGCGCTGTGTCTCAGGGTAAGCGCTGTGGCTGCAGTAGAGGTGAGCGCTGTGTGTCTCAGGTTGAGCGCTGTGGCTGCAGTAGAGGTGAGCGCTGTGTCTCAGGGTAAGCGCTGTGGCTGCAGTAGAGGTGAGCGCTGTGTGTCTCAGGGTGAGCGCTGTGGCTGCAGTAGAGGTGAGCGCTGTGGCTGCAGTAGAGGTGAGCGTTGTGTGTCTCAGGGTGAGCGCTGTGGCTGCAGCAGAGGTGAGCGCTGTGGCTGCAGTAGAGGTGAGCGCTGTGTCTCAGGGTAAGTGCTGTGGCTGCAGTAGAGGTGAGCGCTGTGTCTCAGGGTAAGCACTGTGGCTGCAGTAGAGGTGAGCTGTGGCTGCAGTAGAGGTGAGCGCTGTGTGTCTCAGGGTGAGCGCTGTGTCTCAGGGTGAGCGCTGTGGCTGCAGTAGAGGTGAGCGCTGTGGCTGCAGTAGAGGTGAGCGCTGTGGCTGCAGTAGAGGTGAGCGCTGTGTCTCAGGGTGAGCGCTGTGGCTGCAGTAGATGTGAGCGCTGTGGCTGCAGTAGAGGGGAGCGCTGTGGCTGCAGTAGAGGTGAGCGCTGTGGCTGCAGTAGAGGTGAGTGCTGTGGCTGCAGTAGAGGTGAGTGCTGTGGCTGCAGTAGAGGTGAGCGCTGTGGCTGCAGTAGAGGTGAGGCCTCCTGCAGCTCTGAGGCTCAGGCTCTCTGTGGCGGCGCAGCTCCTGGCTCGTTGCGCGGCTGATGGGTATTGATTAAAGAGCGGGTTTATTACGGTGTGAGTGCGGCTGGCGGTGCAGCCCCGGCGGACGTGGCGGTTAACCCCGGCCTGCACTTCCTGCTCTCGCGGTCGGGCGCTCGGTCGGGCGCCGGCGGTAAACGCGGAGGTGAAATGGGTTTGCTCCCAATAAAAGGAAAGACACATAACGGCTCCACCTTGTTTCGCCGAGGTGATCAATCTTCTTCCTTCCTGCCACTCTCCGCGCTCACAGCCATTTGGGGAGAAAAATCGCTGGCATCACGAGCAGCTGCCTGCAACTCCCTTCCCCCCGCACGCCCCCGTTTGGGGAAACAGCCTGTCAGGAGAGATGTTTGGGTTTGATATCTAGGAGGAGTTATAGTGGTCGTAGTGTATTTGGAGATCCAGTGGGATTTCCTGTATGACTGTAGTGTTACAGTATGTTGAGGGAACTGAACGTGGTACCTTAGAGGTTGCATGTTCGAATCACTGCTTCTGTACCCTTGAGCTGTGTAAATCTCCAGCGGTATAAATGAACGTGTGTGAATAAAGCTGGATAAGAGTGTCTGCTGATGTACAGGTGTGATGTAGACCTGTGAGTATCCGTGTGTGTGTGTACAGGTGTGATATAGACCTGTGAGTACCCGTGTGTGTGTACAGGTGTGATATAGAGCCTTATAGAGCTGTGTGTGTGTACAGGTGTGATATAGAGCCTTATAGAGCTGTGTGTGTGTACAGGTGTGATATAGAGCCTTATAGAGCTGTGTGTGTGTGTACAGGTGTGATATAGAGCCTTATAGAGCTGTGTGTTCACAGTGTTTGTATATCCCTGCACAGCTGCACAGAGGTTGCTTTAGTCTGCAGTAAATGTCAGAGGCCCAGGAGGCTCTGGCTCTGCCAGACACACAGCGTTTATGTCCTAATCTGCCCAAATGGCTGCTCCCCTGGGACCTGCTGCTGGGGGGCGCTACGCCTGGGGCGGGGGGGCAGTACCAGCTGTGCAATAACGGAGCAATAATGGAGTGGGAGTGGGGTGGAGGGGTGGGGTGGGGGGGGGGGGGGGGGCTGGGGGAAGGAATAATCAAACACACACAAACACACATACACTCTCTCACACAAGTACACACACACAATATCTGAGACCTGCACACACACCCTAGCCCTCTCTCTGTAATGTCACATTACCAATCTTAATGAGGAGTATTACAGGAGTGTGTTTGGAGCGTCATGGTAACTGGGCTTGGCCAATCGTGTGCTCCGCTCTCTCTGACTGGTTTTCAAGGGCCTTTCACAGAGCCAGGCTAGTGTGGGTTGGCAGAGAGGATTGTGGGATTGCGGAGAAGTGGGGGTAAGGCATTCTGTGGGTTAGCAGAGAGGATTGTGGGATTGAGGAGAAGTGGTGGTAAGGCATTCTGTGGGTTGGCAGAGAGGATTGTGGGATTGAGGAGAAGTGGCAGTAAGGCATTCTGGGTAACGGTGCGATGACCCACTTTGGGCTGTGTCTTTCAGCCCCTGACTCTGCCCCATTTTTTCAGAAAGTTTCTTTTCTTCAAATATCTGACGACCAGGAGCTGAACAGGTCCTGGTCCAAGTGGGGTAGCCTGCTTTTGGGGTGTCCAGAATGCCTGGGGACACGGGTCAGGGGAAAATGGCCTTCTGGGTAACTGGCGCAGTCCGAGCCGGCAGACATACTGGGCTGCCAGCTCGGCTCAGCAGGCGTTTGTTTGGGGGCTCGTGCCTGGGGGTGTGGCATGGGGTATTTCCACTTCCTGTGAGCCTGAAGCTCAGCCCCACAAGTGAAGATGGTGTTCCATGTTGTCTGAAACTCAGGCGCCCCCCCCCCCCCCCCCCCCCCCCCCCCCCCCGCAGTGAAGATGCTGTTCTATGCTGCCTAACGCCCCAGCAGAGGAGCAGCACTGCTTCACCTGCTCCTGCAGTATCAGCCTGATAATGACCTCCTCACACAGACAGAGACTAATGGGAGCTGGCTGCTTATCTTACAGCAGGGGGTACAGCCAGAGGGGAGGGGAGGAGAGGGGAGAGGAGGAGAAGAGAAGGGGAGAAGAGAAGGGGAGAAGGGGCGGGGAGGGGGAAGAGTGGAGCACTCTCACAATGGCTGTGTTCTACCTGGCCCCACCTCTGCCCCGCCCTGAACATGCCCCACCCTGCCCCACCCTGAACATGCCCCACCCTGAACATGCCCTGGTGAAAATGTCAGAGTGAAGGACACTCCTGGAGGAGTCACAAGGCTCAGACATACGGTATCCATGGTGAGAAGGGGAGGGGGAGGAGGGGGGCGGGTGTAGGACCGAGAAATAATGAAAGCAATAAAAAAAAGTAAAAATCGATCGTGGTACTCACTTCAAACTTAATCCTTCCTGCCGTCCCGTAAAAGCATGACTTTTAAACACCCCCCCCCCCCCGCCCCCCCCAGTAATGATATCTCTGCACCTTCAATCAGATGCTGAGCACTGGAGAATTCATTCAGGCGAGTAATCCCTTTTTTCCTGAGCACGGCGCTCGTTCTCGGACACGTCCGCATGCAGACCCCGCGCTCCGCTCCGCTGCCTGTCTCAGAGCCCTACCTGTACGCACAGGTCCACGGCGGAAATCAGACACGGGCCAGATCCCCAGCCGTGTTTTTAAAACGGGCGGGAGCATGCTCCATCAGGCCCCGGGATTTCAGTTCTAATGAAACTTGTGTTTGGTAAGATGGGCGAGCTCCGCTGAACACGCTGTATGTTAGCTCTCTGAACACGCTGTATGTTAGCGCCCTGAACACGCTGTATGTTAGCGCCCTGAACACGCTGTATGTTAGCGCTCTGAACACGCTCTATGTTAGCGCCCTGAACACGCTGTATGTTAGCGCCCTGAACACGCTGTATGTTAGCGCCCTGAACACGCTGTATGTTAGCGCCCTGAACACGCTGTATGTTAGCGCTCTGAACACGCTCTATGTTAGCACCCTGAACACGCTGTATGTTAGCATGTTAGCTCCCTGAACACGCTGTATGTTAACATGTTAGCCCCCTGAACACGCTGTATGTTAGCACTCTGAACACGCTGTATGTTAGCGCTCTGAACATGCTGTATGTTAGCGCCCTGAACACGCTGTATGTTAGCGCTCTGAACACGCTGTATGTTAGCGCTCTGAACATGCTGTATGTTAGCGCACTGAACACGCTGTATGTTAGCTCCCTGAACACGCTGTATGTTAGCATGTTAGCACCCTGAACATGCTGTATGTTAGCGCCCTGAACACGCTGTATGTTAGCGCCCTGAACACGCTGTATGTTAGCGCCTTGAACACGCTGTATGTTAGCGCTCTGAACACGCTGTATGTTAGCGCTCTGAACACGCTGTATGTTAGCGCTCTGAACATGCTGTATGTTAGCGCTCTGAACATGCTGTATGTTAGCGCTCTGAACATGCTGTACGTTAGCGCTCTGAACATGCTGTATGTTAGCGCTCTGAACATGCTGTACGTTAGCGCTCTGAACATGCTGTATGTTAGCGCTCTGAACATGCTGTACGTTAGCGCCCTGAACACGCTGTATGTTAGCGCCCTGAACACGCCGTATGTTAGCGGGATGTTAGCGGAATGTGGGATGCATGAATTGAAGAGTCTAACGGCTCCTTTCCCGCACAGCTTCCACACCATTAAAAGCCACCATTCCTGCTTCCACACTCTCTCTGTCTCCCGCTTTCCTTACGGGAAGCTGATTAGGCTACATCACGCTACACGGGCTGCAGTAGCAGCGCACGGGCGTACAGAAAAACCTGCCTTTCAGCGCAGAGCCGGAGAGGAGCTTCAGAGCTACGGCGCATTAGCATATTAATATCGCACCAGTCAGCGTCGGCAGCTGCCAGCTCCCCGAACCATTTGTCTTATTAGCATCTGCCAGGCGTAGCGCTGTTGGGCGCGGGGACGCCGAGATTTATCCTCCGCTCTCCAGCAAAGCGTCGCGTGTTGCTCTCTTTTTAACGGCCTAATTGCCGTCTGATAAATGTTGTCCTTAACTGCCAGGCCGCGCGGCGGCATTCCTCCCGTAATTATAACGGATGAAACGCTGCGTCTGCCGCGGCCTCCCGGTGCCGGTGTGCTCCGCGATCGGGGACCGGGCTGACCTTTCACGGAGGCTGCCGGCTGCTGCGCATCCCAGAATGCACTGCTGCTCCCGGGCGCTCTGTGGATTCACGAGGCCACGCCAGACTCTCAGCGCCGCACATTTTAGCGAACGCTCTGCCCCCCCCCACCCCCCACCCTGTGCAAGCCCAAGCGTTCATATTCGCTGCATCTTCTGAAAGTTAATTAAGGGGTGGGATCTATGAAAGTAATATGCCACTGGACATTTTGCACTGTAATGTAGGATGGGAAACTTTACCTGCCAGTAGTGTCCTGTAGTTCAGATGCAGAGGTGGTAAGACATTGGGAAGGATGATGTGCTCACAGGGTCTGAGTATGTGCTTTGTCTGAAGGCTGTGTGTTTATCAGGTGTTTTAGTGTTATGCTATAACATTAGCCTCCCCCTCATCCCATCCTTCCCAGATAAAATAAACCCTCCTCTAATCAATTCATAACTATATAAACAGATAATTTGGAATTGCAGTACAGGATAGTAGACAAAACTTTATATCGCACAAGCCCTTTAAAATGGATTGACCAATTTTATGATTTTTATGATACCAGAGGGATCGCACTTTTATTGGCTAACAACAGGAAACCGTATTGATTTCAAATTAATTGAGGCATTGCCAGTACAAGAAAAGAGAAGCAGAAATGATTGACCAGTGGAAGGGACTGGTAAAATCCCAGTGTCTGACTGTTAGCGAATAAAACAGTAGTAAGAGTAGTAAGGGCAATAAATCTCCATCTCTCTCAACTGAGAATAAATACAAAATAGAAGCATGTTTCATTACCCCCACTCAACAGTAAATAATTAAATAATAATCACTGTAAACAGCCAGCAGCATAATCAGAACAACACAATATCTTTCTTATTCCTTATTCCTGAATGTATTTAGTACAAGTGACAGCAGTAATCCAAATTTTTAATCCAGACTAATGCTTACAATTTCATCATCTCTAAATAAATTATCTTTCTGATGTGAATTAAACTGGCAGGCCTCAGGGAGCCATCTGGTCCAGGTTAGGGTTGGGGTTAGTTCAGGATGAGGATATCAGCAGTGCAAGGTCAGGATGAGGATATCAGCTCTGCAAAGTCAGGATGAGGATATCAGCAGTGCAAGGTCAGGATGAGGATATCAGCAGTGCAAGGTCAGGATGAGGATATCAGCTCTGCAAAGTCAGGATGAGGATATCAGCAGTGCAAGGTCAGGATGTGGATATCAGCAGTGCAAGGTCAGGATAAGGATATCAGCAGTGCAAGGTCAGGATGAGGATATCAGCAGTGCAAGGTCAGGATAAGGATATCAAAGTCAGGATGAGGATACCAGCACTGCAAGGTCAGGATGAGGATATCAGCACTGCAAGGTCAGAATGAGGATATCGGCACTGCAAGGTCAGGATGTGGATATCAGCTCTGCAAGGTCAGGATGAGGATATCAAAGTCAGGATGAGGATATCAGCACTGCAAGGTCAGGATGAGGATATCAGCACTGCAAGGTCAGGATGAGGATATCAGCACTGCAAGGTCAGGATGAGGATATCAAGGTCAGGATGAGGATATCAAAGTCAGGATGAGGATATCAGCAGTGCAAGGTCAGGATGAGGATATCAAAGTCAGGATGAGGATATCAGCACTGCAAGGTCAGGATGAGGATATCAGCACTGCAAGGTCAGGATGAGGATATCAGCTCTGCAAGGTCAGGATGAGGATATCAGCTCTGCAAGGTCAGGATGAGGATATCAAAGTCAGGATGAGGATATCAGCACTGCAAGGTCAGGATGGAGATATCAAAGTCAGGATGTGGATATCAGCACTGCAAGGTCAGGATGTGGATATTAGCTCTGCAAGGTCAGGATGAGGATATCAGTCTGTTGCCTGTCTTTTTTGTGACTTAAAAATAGCGTTCTAGTGAGATCCAGGAAAGCATTTGCCCCTAGCATTTTGGGAATGTCCTGGAAACAAAACATTATAAGCAGGGACAATAAATACATTATAGTCCAATGCTTGCACCACCAATTCCCATCAGGCAGATGTATTATTAGAATTTTTCCTGTGGTTGTGTTTTGTTAAATAAAGGAAAGGGTGAAATAAAGCATTCACATTTTTGTTGTCTGACACCAGAGAACAGAAGCACTGACGAATCGGTGAACCCAGTGTTCAATACTGCATGTACAATACATCATGTACAGAATATCATGAAATATTAAATATTACAGCAGGTTGGGTGGCTTTGGGCTGTTGAGTACGCTGCAATATTCTCTCCGCTTCACAGTTTCACCATCCAAAATGCCCAGTCGCGCTCAAAGAGACAGGAGCAGCCTTGTACTTCACAACACGAACATCGACCACAAGCCTCCCTACAGGCAGCATCACAGCATTGTTTATCTTCCAGACGCTCTCCTGAAAACCCTTCTTATCCGGAGGCTTTCTCAATCCCACACTGCACTGCTCTCTTGGAATATTCACATTCATTAAAAAGTCAAGACATAATTAAATCAGTCAAAAATCAGTATGTACTCAGATCCAAGAGAGATACAGAACAGAAAGAGAAAAGAGTGATAGGGAGGAGGAGAGTGATTGAGAGAGAGAGAGAGAGAGAAGGAGGGGTGTTGGTCTTTGTAAAGTGTATATCAGAGAGGTTTCATCAGTCGCTGGTGGAGACTGGCAGGAACACCAATAAGCGTATTGATCAGGTTCTCTGCGGTCTTTGTGGTGATGATTTTATTGAGAGAGAGTGTTCAATAACACTCTGCCCTTTATGGATTATTTCTGCTCTCAACAGTATCCAGCCACATCGACGGTTTTTTATGAAATTAATGTAAATTATGTTTTATGTGCTTCATAAAGTGTAAATTCTATGACTGATCCAAAGCCTGACACCAAGCCCTGTAAGACAGGGGAGATTTTTATGAGTTCCTAAAACCCTTCACCCACCAAACTCTTCAACAAACTTTCTGATTGTAAATTTTGGCACCATGTCTCAATAGTCCTCAGTCCTAAGCCTTGTACTGCTTAGATACATTGTGCAATTAATTCCTTTTATATATTCATATTGCTTTTATATATTCATATTGCGTCACTGTTGTGTGAGAGCATGTATGTGCTGAGCTATTTGTTGGTTATGTCGAGGGGTGACATTAATAAATTAAACTCACTGACTTGCATACTTACGCGATTGTAGCTGGCGCTCACAGACCTGGCTGAGATCATAGTTCGTTCCCACGGTAACTCAACACACATTATTCAAACCCAGCACGCTCCCGTAGGGCTGGGAAAGTAACCGAGGACATTAGCAGTTTGACACTGATATTTGCGTTGATTTGTAACGCCTGCAGTCTCATGCCAGTGGGTAATTTCCCAGGATGCATTGCCCGCCACTGATGTGTGCTGCCATGGAATTAGCAATCCGCCAAATCCCGCGTAGGCGGAGAATAATAAGCTCAACAAATGAAATACACTTTTAAACGGTTCAGTTGTCAGTGTATATGTGTATAGTATATTGAATCAGCTCTTCCCAATATCACATTCCACGCTTTGATTGCGTTTGCATTCAAATAGTAATCACATTTCACTGTTTACAAACACGGCGAGGGCACTGTTTTCATTTCTGCGGTGTTATTTCACATTATTCTCCCGGGGCCTGTAGCAACAAGAGGTAATTACTCATCCTGACTCATTAAAGTCCACTCCGGGCCCGGATATCTCCTGTTCCGCGCGATTCGGAGTTATTATATTAGCAGGGTACGGTCGTCAAGATAAAGCCCGCATTAATGTTACTGAACAGGGCGTCTGCTGTTGATGGTTGCAGGATAATGCTGCATGAGCTCCAGGTTATTTCGTGACTGAAGTGACTTCTGCATCACCAAAAAAAAAAAAGAAAAGAAATTCAAGAAAAAAATACAATTAACTAAACTAATTTTAAATTGTATATTTGAACTAGTAATAGTATTAAAACTTTGACTGAAACTTCCATTAAAATAGAACTAGTCGAGTAATAACATTTTTCAACATTAATTAAAATAAAATTGAATAGTCCCTCCATTATCTGCACATAAAAACCCCCCCAAATAATTATTTGTTGAAACAACAAATTTGTTGACACTGCTCCCCAGAATCCGGGCATGCACTGGCGTGTTGGGTAGACCGTAGTTTTCGATGACACTGAGCTTAAAAGGGTCTGTGGATGTCCCTGAGTAACCTCGTCATTATACTGGGAAAGAGACGTTGCTGTCGAGGTTTCAAGCTTTGAGCACCACAGATGTTGGCCCCGCTGAGGACTGCTGTGTCAGCGGATATCTACAAAACCCATCAAATCTCAGCGAAGCTGTCTGGACGGATAGGCAGCACTCTGGGTAAGTGGAAATATGGCTTTATTTGATTTTTTAAGTTACCAAGAGCTAATGAGATGTGTGCATCAGTACGATCAGTGCTGCATGTGTGGATGCAGGCATTCAAACACACACATACACACAGACTCACATACACACACACACACGCACACATGCGCACACGCACACACACACACATGCACAGTGTGGTTAGTATCTATATTGATGGCTCAGTTAGCATCACTTGTATGTTTAGTATGTTTACCACGCACACATACGCTCATCTGCATATCAACGAGAATACGCTGCCTGTTACTGGTGAGACTAACGAATGTGGTTGTTCTTCCCTTCCAGAACAAAGCCATGGCTGAACTGCCTTACGCACTTTAATGCTGCATTCAGCCTTTGTGTGAACGGGCCCAGAAAGTGGAGCCAGACACAGAGTTTTGCTGCTACAGCATCTCTGCTAGGACACACGACTGTGAGGCCTGTAAACAAGCGGCAGCCATTACACGAGCCGTCTTCCTCCGCGCGGTCTTCTGCAGGAAGGCGAATTACAGTGTGATAACAGAGCTGTGCGGTAGATAAGGGTTTCAGCCCAACAGCGTGTTTTATAGAGGACACGCTGAAGCCTTTTAAATGCCTGTTGCAATGAATGCCTGGATTGCAATCTACATGCTTCCCCCGAACATCGATTTACAATTGTGTCTTTTTCTCTTCAGAAGCACCGCTCAGCAAAGTCATTTCGGTGATGGCTGCCTTCACTGAATTTAAACCTGTGGGATTTACATGCAATATTACCAGCATATAAACCAGCTCTATGCCATGTTATAAACCAGCTCTATGTCATCTCATAAACCAGCTCTATGCCATGTTATAAACCAGCTCTATGCCATGTTATAAAGCAGCTCTATGCCGTGTTATAAAGCAGCTCTATGTCATGTTATAAAGCAGCTCTATGCCATGTTCTAAACCAGCTCTATGTCATGTTATAAACCAGCTCTATGCCACTTTCTAAATCAGCTCTTTGCCATGTTCTGAACCAGCTATATGCCATGTTCTAAACCAGCTCTATGCCATGTTCTAAACCAGCTCTATGTCATGTTCTAAACCAGCTCTATGTCATGTTCTAAACCAGCTCTATGTCATGTTATAAACCAGCTCTTTGCCATGTTCTAAACCAGCTCTATGCCATGTTCTAAACCAGCTCTATGCCATGTTCTAAACCAGCTCTATGCCATGTTCTAAACCAGCTCTATGCCATGTTATAAAGCAGCTCTATGTCATGTTCTAAACCAGCTCTATGCCATGTTATAAAGCAGTTCTATGCTGTGTTATAAACCAGCTCTGTCATCTCATAAACCAGCTCTATGCCATGTTATAAACCAGTTCTATGCCATGTTATAAACCAGCTCTATGCCATATTCTAAAGCAGCTCTATGTCTTGTTATAAAGTTGCTCAATACTCTCTGAAATGCAGCTGCATGACTTCACTTTATGCTATATATGAGTATTATTAAAAATCATCTCCATTTTTCAGTTTGAAATATGATCATGAATAGAATAGTAGTTAATTTAAAACAGCATGTGAGTAGAGTCTGTGTAATGTGATATAATAATAAGCTAGTCTTGGAAATTTCCCTGGAAGTGATATTTTTGTGGTGATTTGCACTTTTTATGATAGTTATATCTGTAAATATGCAGATGCTAAACTTTATGACCATTTTAGGAAGCAGAACACTGGCGTCGGGTGGTCACGGGCGTCCTGAGAACAGGCGTGAGCGGCAGAACAAACACCTGTGTTTGATTTAATCGCTCGCTCTGTGTCTCTCTCCCCGGCCTGCGGGAGCACCCTGTGATCCCGCAGCGATGACACGCGCTCGCGTGGCTGCCACGCATCACGCTGAATTTACCCGCGCGTATTTCACCCCCCCCGCCCCCCGGGGACGTTTTTACAGCTCTTAGAGGCGCTGCGAGCCGCGCGCCTGCATAATGAAGCCCTCTGTTTGCTGTAAAGTTGTGCGCTCTGCTCCGTGGGGGTCATTAAGCAGGCAGCGGCAGTAAAAGAGCACGCGCTGCGCGCCCGGTGCCGAATTAAAATGCAAATGGGGCCTAATAGGCGAGCCCAGCTCTCCATAGGCCGATATAACATTACCCAAACAGGTAATACGCACCGCGCGTCTGGCACCGCTCCATACCAACACGCCCAGCCCCCCACCCAGGGGGACGGCCAGGCTATAAGATCCAGATGATAGCACTCGTATTTGCATGGCCTAGACCGCTTTGTGCTAATGTTTGTGTGTGCGTGTGTGCCTGGGTGAGTGTGTGTGTGTGCGTGTGTGCCTGGGTGAGTGTGTGTGTGTGTGTGTGTGCCTGCCTGTGTGTGTGCCTGGGTGAGTGTGTGTGTGTGCGTGTGTGCCTGGGTGAGTGTGTGTGTGTGCGTGTGTGCCTGGGTGTGAGTGTGTGTGTGTGCCTGTGTGCCTGGGTGTGTCAGTGCCTGGGTGTGTGTGCATGTGTGTGCCTGGGTGAGTGTATGCCTGGGTGAGTGTGTGCCTGGGTGTGTGTGTGTGTGTATGTGTGTGTGTGTGTATCAGTGCCTGGGTGTATGTGTGTGTGCGTGTGTCAGCGAGCCTGTGTGTCCCCGTATTTGTGTGTGTTTGTGTGTGTGTGTGTGTGTGTGTGGGGGTGAGGGGGTGGGGGGGTGTGCAATATAACTGCAGCACAAACACACTCCACACTACATTTCCTGACTCATGAAATTTGCACTTAGTGGCTGAAATGGATGCTGGATGTTTAGTTGCACCCCTCAGCTTCTGCAGGGGCAGAGAACACAGAAAGGGGTTTGCAGGTGACACTAGGCTGTACATGGGTTTAGGGTTTGATGCCATGCTCTTGATAAAGGTATAGATTCTTTCCAATCATCTATCTTAAAATAGATGAAGTTTCAAACCACACCACCTTCATACTCTCTACGCTAACTGCCATACACC
>NC_049201.1:1143191-1188191 GCF_013347855.1 Anguilla anguilla
CTGTATATATTTCTGTGTATTATCATCTGTTTTTCTCTGCACTTTTGTAGTCAGGATTCTTTTACTCGCTGAGTAAATAAAGAATAAATAGAAATGAGCCATTGTCTGGCAGAGTGGGTCATTAATTAAGCTCCAGGTTCAGCAGCTAGCAGCACGCGCGGCTTTAGCGCTGCTTCTGGGGGAGGCTGTGAGGTGTTAGCGTGCTAACGCTGCGAACATCAGCACGCTGAGGCAGAGACACGGATCACACACACCCTGAAGGTACTCAACTCCTGTGTTCCTCCAACCCTCTCTGCTCCGAACTACAGCAGGTTCTGATTGGTTAATGACAGTGCAGGACATGCAGGGAAGCAGCGCTGACCTTGATGATGCATCAGAGAAGAAGCTTCAGCTTCATGCGTACTGAGAGATGCGCTGGTCATACGAGGCGAGGGCCGGGTGACTCTGCGGGATCCTTCTTATCTCAGAAAGTCCACTTCCTCTGATCTGAGCACTTCCAGAGCTCACCTCATTTAAAAAAAAAAAAACCCCTAATCTTATCAATGAAGGGGAAGCGAAGGCGTTTGTGATGAATGTCCCAGTGCTGTGATTTGCGCGTAAAGTAATGGAAAGCAGAGATTTGCTTTGTTCTACGCAGTAGTGCTGGCCTTCAGCTCTGCCATCGCTTTAAAAGCTTCCCTTACCGAAACGCTGCCCAGCCAGAACACATCAGCAGCGGGAGATTTAGAAATATGACACGCGGTGCTTAAAAAACAGCGATAAAAAAACACCGTCGCGTGCTCAGAATGCTGAAGAGCTTTTCAATCATGGCTGCCAGTTTTTAGAATACTTCACTGGAGGGAAGTTTGAGGCTTCTCTGGCTGCAGCAGCAGCTTCTGAATAAAACTAAAAAGCAACTCGCGTGAAAGAAAATCTGCAAGCAGCAGCAACTTTTAAAGTAATTTATCCTTTTATTGAGATATTAATGTAATATTCTTGTCACTCCATTTTTGCTTCTATGTAATTTCTTTTGTACTGGTATTGTTTTTCCATAAAACAACAGGTTTTTTTTAAATCTTTAAAAAAAAACGTTTTACCCATCCTCTGTCCCTGATAGATAAGTACATAAATAGAAGGATAAAGTGAGTGAAGCAGCAGTAGAGTGTCCGTAGGGGTCAGGGGACCCCCTGCAGGAAAAGTCACTGTGTACCCCAACAGTACGCACGTCCGCATGATCCAGACACAACACACTAACGACAACAGAAAAATATTAAAGCAATATTTCAATCATTTTATTAGAGAGAGAGAGCGAGAGAGAGAGAGGATATTGAAAAGAACACTCATGCGCATTCTTTTCAATATCTGACTGATCTCACAAAGACTGCCTGGCCCTCAGAAGGAGATGGCGGATCGAAGTCTAACGGCGGTGGGCGGGTTTGGGGGGGGGTAGAGGTGGAGGTTTGGGGGGGGGGTGGGGGGTGGAGGTTTGCTCCTTTGTTCATAAAGCAGAATGAAGGCTATGAAGGCGTGTGAATGTCTGGCTCTTAATTATCCTGATAATGGCTGGATAATGGCTGCATATAAGGCTTATAGATTTTATCAGCATTAAAAACGGTCCCCAGGCGAAGCATCTTACATCTTAAATTCCGCACGATTCCATTTACATTCACATCAGATAATCTTCCCCGCAAACACACACCGCAATGTCGGAGGCTGCATCTTTAACAAAAGCTCAATACATAAATAAATACATAAATAAATCAGGACTCAGATGAAAATGGCCTACCGGACCCGTACGGTCTCCGGAGAGAGCGGTGTTCTGTCACCCCGGGACAGTGTGTCCCTGTGGGCCTGCGCATTAGCACCCTGCGGCTATCAGCTGAGCCTCTGCATGCAGCCTGCAGCCACAGCATGGTCAGCTGTAAGCATGCAGGTTGCGCTGGCAACCCAGGGTGGCATGACTCCTGAGGATGTGATTGGAGGGATTTTTTTGGGCTGTCTGTTGAGACGGTTTGGTAACATTTTTTCCAGGGCATTTATACTCGGCTAACTGTAACCATGCAGGTGGACACACAGAAAATGGCAGGAAAATATGGTGTGTGCCATCATCATCACCACCACCATCATCATCATCCTCATCCTCATCACCATCACCACCACCATCACCACCACCCTCATCCTCATCACCATCACCACCACCACCACCACCACCCTCATCCTCATCACCATCACCATCACCACCACCCTCATCATCATCCTCATCCTCATCACCATCACCACCACCCTCATCCTCATCACCATCACCACCACCCTCATCCTCATCACCATCACCACCACCATCCTCATCACCATCACCACCACCCTCATCCTCATCCTCATCACCACCACCCTCATCCTCACCATCATCCTCATCCTCACCATCTTCCTCATCATGTCCCATGCAGTCCTGGGAGTTAAAATGTAGAATAGATACGTACGTGAGTAACTGTGCGAACACAAGAAGGAAAGCATGGGAAATGTTCCAGAATGCCTTCGGTCTTCAGAGTGCACAAGCCCCCCCCCCCCCCCTCCCCATCTCGTCCGGACCTGGGGTGCGCAGCAGGACCCAAAGCACTCGGGGGCACCCCCTGCTGTACTGGCCTGAACGCACTGCAGGAGGGGAATGGGGGGAGAAGTTTATTCTGAGCCGGTTTGAGTTGCATTGAGCTCTTTATTCTACACCACCCCGCGTGCAGCCAGCATTGGCCTTTCACTTTGATTTATGAGTAAATGACATGTTTGATTTCTTTTTTCTGAGATTACTGAACTCGCCAGACTGTGTTGATTAAGATAAGAAAATGAAACACTTCTATTTCATTGTAAGTCAAAAGTTAAGGACAAATGGGCACTGAATCCAGGGCAGTGTTATTTTATTTACTTATCCAGAGCACATTATAATTATAGTTTTTATGAAAATGATAGTTTATGCCTTTTACAGACCATAAAATCTGTTTATGTGGGATGACAGCTTAGCCCTCTCCAAAATTAACTCGGCAGATTGTGTTTGTGAAAAAAGCGAAGCTTTAATTTAGCCGTAAGTCAAAGTGAAGGACACATATCGATTGAGTCCAAGTCTCTGCGTTGTTTATGTTTCAAAGTGAGAGCTGTCTCAATGATGTATCTTTCACTTTTTATGGTGTGCCTGGGTGTGTGTGTGTGTGTGTGTGGGTTTGTTTGTGAGTGTGCATCATTGTTTGCATGAGTGTGTGAGAGTATGAGTGTATGATTGTTTGCATGTGTGTGCAAGTGTGTATGCGTGTCTGTATGAATGTGTACGTGTGTGTGTGCGTGCGTGAGTAAGTGTGAGTGTGTATGGGTGTGTATGCGTGTGTGTCAGTGAGTGTGTGTGTGTGTGTGTGTGTGTGTGTGTATGTGAGTGTGTGTGTGTGTGTGTGTGTATGTGGGTTTGTTTGTGAGTGTGCATCATTGTTTGCATGAGTGTGTGAGAGTATGAGTGTGTATGGGTGCTCGTGTGCATGTGTGTATGATTGCTTGCATGTGTGTGCGAGTGTGTATGCGTGTCTGTATGAATGTGTACGTGTGTGTGTGCGTGCGTGAGTAAGTGTGAGTGTGTATGGGTGTGTGTACGCATGTGTGTATGATTCTTTGTGTGTGTGTGTGTGTGGGTGTGTATGCTTGTGTGTCAGTGAGTGTGTGTGTGTGTGTATGATTGTTTGCATGTGCGTGTGCGCAAGTGTGTGCGTGCGTGTGTGTATGAGTGCGTGCATGTGTCAGTGAGTGTGTGTGTATGATTGTTTGCATGTGTGTGCATGTGTGTGCTTCTGTGAGTGTATGTATTAATGTGTGTGTGTGTGTGTGTGTGTGTGAGTGTGTGTGAGTGTGGTGAGTGTGTGTGTGTGTGTGTGTGTGTGTGAGTGTGTGTGTGTGCATGTTAATGTGTTAATGTTCCTCATGCAGTACGCATTTGGGAAAGATGCGAGCAGCACATTCCGTCAGGAGGTGGAGCTCGGCTCAGGGGTCAGAGGTCACTAAGAACGACCGCAGGAAACTCTGGCCACAGCAAGCCCCCAACTTCCAGCACAAACCCCGTCACTCATTCGCTGTTCTCTCTCTCTCTCTCTCTTTCTCTCTTTTCATCTCTCACTCAATGTTCCTCTGTTCATATTTTTATCTCTGACGCTCTTACTGTACACTTTATTCTTCCTCCGCCTCAGTACCGCTTCAGGTGTTTATCTCTGTCTCTTCCGCCCCTCTGTATCACTCTATCAATATCGACCCCTCCTCCCTCCCCCACCCCCCCTTTCAGCCCATATATATTTATCTGTCTGTGCTTCTGTGTTCCTCTTCTGGGATGTACAGATACAGGTGGGTAATTTAGCGGACAGCCTTATCGGGAGCGGCTCACAGCGAGTGCTGTTGGCGGAGGCACGTATAACGCACAGATACCGCCGGCGGTTCTGACGAATGGGGCTTCAGAAGTGGCGGCGCCTGCAGGAAGGAGACGGCGGACTCATTCCAGCCTTTCACTTTCAGAGAGAGAGAGCGAGGGATAAGTGCCCGCGAAGAGCGATATCCATCTTTCCCCCATCGCTGTCTCTCTTCTCTTCCAATACCGCTGCGTCTCCACCCTCCTCTCCTTCTCCTTGTCTGGGTTTCTCATCTCTCTCTTCCACTCTTCTTCCTCTCTACGTCCTTCTTACTGAAGAATGAAGAGCAGAAAAGCCACTGAAGGGTGTGTTAAATGAGCGAGTGTTCATACCATCATACATCCAGCAGACAGAGAGAGGAGGGAGAGAAAAGAGCGAAAAGAGAGAGAGAAGAGAAGAGGGAGAGAGGAGAGGAGGGGAAGAGAGACTGAGAGCGGAAGAGAGAGAGAGGGGAAGAGAGGGAGAGGGGAGGAGAGAGGGAGAGGGGGAGGGAGAGACAGAGAGGGGAAGAGAGGGAGAGAGGAGAGAGGGAGAGAGAGAAGCCAATGGTGCATGAAGTGGAGTGTTTGAAGAGAAAATAGAAATGGATGACGTCTGCCTATTTGAATGTCTCAGAGTGTGAGTGTGTCTTCATGTATGTGTGTTTGTGTTTGTGTGTGAGTGTGTGTGGGGAGATATGCATGCTGTGTGTGAGTCTGTCTCTGAATATGGCAGGTATTGTGTATTGAGTATATGTATGTATGCAAGATCAGGAATTTTTAATAATGGTTTCTTATAAATAGGGGGCCAGTTTCTAACATTTTTGCTGATAAATTCCTGTGTGCAGTAAACTGCAGTGTTGCTGTCCTTTAAGCAGCGATCGCTCTGTCTGACTGCAGGGGAAGCCGCAGAGCTGCCTGTGTGAGGCACTTCCCGCAGCGTGCAGCAGGGGGCGCTAGTGAACCAGAAATGGAGACGATACGCAGGTGCGCAAACTGACAAGAATCTCAGAGACGGCGAAGAAAAGGCAGAGAGGAGGGAGGGTCTGCAAGTTCAGAAAAACAATTATTCAGGAGATCCTGCTCAAAAAAACAGGGACTCCAGTGAGGATAATCAAGGATACTGGGACGAAATGAGGATGGAACACGATCAGTGTGTTGGGCTGAATTTCGCTCATAAAGGTGGGGGGGGGGGGGTGTCAGATAGGGAGGGAGGGGGCTGGCTGCTGACTGACAGGCAATTGCATTATTAAATCTGATTTTATCTTCTTACCTTCAGAAAGAACGGTTTCTCCTGGGAGGAGCAGTTGTATTTCAGCTTGCAGATCCGCACAGCAGAAAGATGCAGAGACTTTACCCAGGAGACAGAAGCGGAGTGCTGGGGGGTGCTGGGGAGAGCTGGATGGGGGTGGGGGGGGGGCACTGGGGAATAGGTTCTGAGCCCGGGCAGGCAGTGTAGACAGCCCTGTCAGCTGAACCCGTGGGGACCGGCTGTGTGCGTAAAACTACACGCATCCTGTGCCTGAGAACTCCACCACAGAGAAACAGCAGCCAGCTCCTCCCCTGGGTCCAGCTCTGCTCCAGCTCCGGCTCTGCCAGGTAAACACGCGTAAGGATGCAGGGTTTCCACAGGGTCTCCACAGGGTCTTCACTGGGTTTCCACAGGTCTCCGCAGGGTCTCCACAGGGCTTCCACAGGGTCTTCACTGGGTTTCCACAGGGCTTCCACAGGGTCTCCACAGGGTCTCCACAGGGCTTCCACAGGGTCTCCACAGGGTCTCCACAGGGCTTCCACAGGGTCTCCACAGGGTTTCCACAGGGTCTCCGCAGGGTCTCCACAGGGCTTCCACAGGGCTTCCACAGGGCTTCCACAGGATCTCCACTGGGCTTCCGCAGGGCCTCGGCTGGGCATCATGGTAACGGGCCAGTGCCGCTTGGCTCTGAGCCTCTGGCTGTGACAGTAAGACACCGTTCCAGCAGAACTTCTTCCGCCTGTTATGAAAGCATTTTTTAAATTCCATCCTGCAGATACAAGGCGCCACAGACCCGTTTCCTCCTGGACGGTTCTGCGCTGAGTCGGCCCCGCCCGCCCAGAACTGGAGCCCGGCCTTGGCCCCGCCCGCCAGGAATTCAGCACTTAAAACCAAACCGACTCACTTTTAATTAGACAGGATGCAGAAGAAATAAAAACTGTTTAATTTAATGTTAAAGACAGACACCAGCACCAGGAACATATGCACGGGTGCAAATATCTGTATAAATAATTACACTCTGCTGGACTGAAATAGCTTCAGCCATCTGGTCAGGCCAAGTGACCGGCTGCTTGGGCTGCAGGTGAACTTTGACATCAGAAAATATGGTGACAGACTTCTGTTGCTTCTCAGAATTTAGTCATTTGGCATTTGCTTCTAGCTAAAGGGATGAAGAAAAAGAGTGTTTCACACGTTCAGGACACAGTGCTGGAGAACAGAGATGCATACAGAGATGTTAAAGATGCTCCAGTCATACGCGCCCCATGAAGATGCTGTCTCAGGACCGGTCAGACAGAGGGAGAGGAGGGTCACTCTTTACAGAGAGAAACTTCAAGTTGAAGAGAAACACTGAGCTTTATTCTGAAAGGGTGTGGTTTTAGAATTTGCAGAAGACAAACAGTATTGGGCATGGGGGATTGGGGTAAGGGGGTTAGAGGTATGGGGTCCATCCGATTTCACAGAAGAGGCCTGTGGAATTGAATTAGGAAGAAACTCTGCTGGTAGTCATGGCAGCAGCAGGCAGTCACAGCTCCAGGTACGCCTCACAGGTGTTAACACAGAGGTTTTAAACATGGCGCTTCTCTGAGGGAACTCTGACCCACACCTTTCTACCTGCGCTGGCTGATGTATTAACACCACTACGGGAGACTGAGGGAACTCTGACCCACACCTTTCTACCTGCGCTGGCTAATGTATTTACACCACTACGGAAGAGAGCCCAGTGGAAAGGTGGAGGTGTGGCCATACTTATGAGCTCACCTGACTGCATACGCATATCTGAGTGCGATTGCAGAAGAATGGACAGTGGCACGTCTGGAAGGGTTACAGAAAATGGATGCATGTTTTATAGTTAGAAGCCAAAGGGGAAACGGGTCTGGGCGGGTCCAGTAACTGCAGTGGCAGAGGTCTGCATTTACTATGGGCTATGGGACTATGACCAGAGAGGACCTGTTTTTCATTTAAAAAACACATAAAAACTCTTCATTACAGTTCCACTGATGCTCATGACTCAAACAAACGGAAAAGGAACCGGACATTCATCACATAAGGGCCACAGGAAAAATAATCCATTCATTTATGAGCCACGTACACCTCCATTGCTTAAATGTCAGGAAATCAGACAGGCAGGGAGCGAAATGATAACGTCTGATAGGACGCAGAGGCAGGCTCACCGACCAATGCAAGCCATCTCTCTACCTTTCTGTCTTCCTTCACTTTCAGATGATCTGCGTCTCAGATGCATGATGAAGGTGAACTTCACTTTGGGTGAGCACCTGAGCAGGAGATTCTGGTGCGGCTGAGTAGCTCACTGTGGGATTTGTCAACTGGCTACAAAATCCCTGAGAGAAGGGACCTGTTCTACAGGATGCTCTGACAGGCACTAAACAGGGCCGTTTGTTCTACACACATAAACACACTGTAGTAGGTTTTCACTCTTCCCAGGAATCAATCAACATTTGTTTGTCTCATGGGGGCACGCTTACAGCTGGTCATAAAATTCTGGAAAATGCTTTCTGCGGGGCATTAAAAGGAAACATAAAAAAAGGAAACCTGCATTAACCCCACAGCCAGCTGGGCCCGAGGTAAGAGACAGTTTCGTTATTCAAGCTAAAGACGGATTTGAATTGCTGACGATCGTTGTCGTTCGTTTTATTGAACGTAGCCGTGAAGACGCTCATGGACCCTTTCAATTTCAGTTCCTCAGCTGCCGCACTATTGCTAGAAATGATGTACAAATCCTCATTTCAGCACTTAATCATGTGCGGATATGAATCCTCAATGTCTCCTCATGACTGAGCAGCAACCATCAGCGGCATCCAGAAATACTGCTGGTTAGTCTACAGGCAACATGCTTGAAAATGTCAATTTCTGTAGCTTTGACAGAACTCATTTGGAACAATAAATGTTCCTAGACTGCAGTGGAACGTTCCCTTTATGGTCCTGTGACTAACGGGGCCACAGAGTCGCTTAATGGCCCGGGAACTTGGCGTGTAGACTAAAGGCTGCTGGTTCGATTCCCAGAGAGGACCCTGTTTTTGTAACCTTGAGCAAGGTACTTAACTTATATACAGCTTTATAAATGGATACTATGTAAATATACAAAAGCTGTGTTAGTCGCTCTGGATGAATACCTGTAACGTCACGTAAATACGAATCCTACTGGAATCTTTAGACAGCATTCCAGAAACATTTTTGCATTAGCTGGCCAACAACTCAGGAACTGAAATGAAATGAAATTTGTCCAGGACAGGAGCAGCATTTCAGACGCCGATGGTGAGTGTGGCAGCACAGACAGGTCGAAATAAGACAGAGAGGATTACGCACCATCATGTTCCAGGCCTGTCTGTGAAAGATCAGCGGATTCACATTATGGACTTTACAGGAGTTCAGGAGCTTACTCTCTCCAGTCTAAGTGTCAGAGACAATTTTCTTATTACAAGAAGACCCACAAAAAATTATTTTAAGGGCATAAAATCATGTTGACCGAGCCATTTTCAAGAGGCTCAGGGAATAATGCGAGCCTGAGAATGTTTAAACACGAAACTGAAAATATGAATATAATTTCTTTCATATTCGGGAGCCAATTGTTTTATGTAAATGTGGTGTTCTTGTGTGCAGTGGAAAAGCAGGACAGATTTTTATTTTTGAAACACAGATTTATGTAAATGAGCCACATTCATGGCTTTGGGTATTCCTGTTGAGGATTGTTTCTTATTGGGGGAGAAAGGAGCTCGCAGTCAGATGGCGTGAAACTGGATTCGAGTTTTACAGGATAGCTTTTACTCGTGTTAATTGGCCGCTGTGCTGATTGTGAGCGGGGGCACAGAAACAGGTCTCCAACGAGCGGAGAGAGAGAGAGAGAGGGAGAGAGGGAGAGAGAGTGGGAGAGAGAGAGAGAGAGGGAGAGAGGGGAAGAGAGAGAGAGAGAGAGAGAGAGAGAGAGAGGGCAATATCAGAGCCCGCCTCCCACTCCACAGCTCCTCACCGGACAGGGACGCTCCACAGACCTTCCCTCCGCTCCTCAAACTCTTCACCTTGGTTCCTCAATCTTCCCTTCGTTCCTCAAACTCTTCACCTTGGTTCCTCAATCTTCCCTTCGTTCCTCAAACTCTTCACCTCTGTCGCTTCAAAGGGAGGCGGAGCGGGGGTGGGGTGGTTTCCGAGGTGCTAAATCAACTAGAGGCCATGAAGGAAAGCAAGAAAACTGGCTCAGAAGACCTTGGCTCAGACGCTAATGCGCTGGACCAGAGTCGTGCGCGGAAACGGGCGGCCATGTTTAATTTCAGTGCCTCTCCTCTAAAGCCAGGGATCATTTAATGAAAAAGAAGGAATGAGAAAAACGAGCCCCAGCACCTTCTTACCCATCTAACCCGCACAGAGAATGAAGATCTGACTGGCAGAACCTAAACCTTTCAGCCGAGCATGTTATTTCAGGCTTGAAGTTCACAGAGGAAGTGCTTTATTTTGCATATATAAACCTATATGTGAACAGATATGATTATGCACAGAATATCTGTACTTCAACCTCAAACCCTTTTGTAGAGACAAACAACTGAGAGGGTGGCATGGTGGTGCAGTGGAGAGCACGGTCACCTCACAGCAAGAAGGTTGTGGGTTCGAATCTCAGCTTCTTCCTGCCTCTCGCCCAGTGCACGCTGGGATAGGCTCCAGCACCCCCTGCGACCCTGCTCAGGATAAGCGGGTGTAGATAATGGATGGATGGATGGATGATCGGGAATCCCACACTGGTCGTGATCGTGTCCCACACTGGTATTTGGAGAGGGCACCCCTCACAGCGGGGATCAGATCAAATCCCTGTGGATCCCACTCTGGCCTTCTTCCACAGGGAGTACCGGCGAAGCCTGGGCCTCGCCTGTCGCCGGGCAGAGGAGCTGGGGCAGAAAATGGATGAGAGCCGCTGTGAAAGCGGGATGTAATGCATTAATCTCCACTCAGATGCCGAGTGTCACTGTGACAAATGTCTGTTTCTCACGCTGAGGAGCGCAAGTAATTACGTACAAATGAACTTGTCAGCGGCCGCGCGGAGACGATTACTGCGGCCGGTACCCGCTACACTCTGCTTCTCTTCTGTGAAACTCCCGCTCTGCTTCTCTTCTGTGAAACTCCCGCTCTGCTTCTCTGTGAAACTCCCGCTCTGCTTCTCTGTGAAACTCCCGCTCTGCTTCTCTGTGAAACTCCCGCTCTGCTTCTCTGTGAGACTCCCGCTCTGCTTCTCTGTGAAACTCCCGCTCTGCTTCTCTGTGAAACTCCCGCTCTGCTTCTCTGTGAGACTCCCGCTCTGCTTCTCTGTGAGACTCCCGCTCTGCTTCTCTGTGAGACTCCCGCTCTGCTTCTCTGTGAGACTCCCGCTCTGCTTCTCTGTGAAACTCCCGCTCTGCTTCTCTGTGAGACGAGCGAGATGGGGAGTGAGGTAATTTCACAGGCAAGAAAAAACAAAAAAAAAGAAGCGTATTTCCATTCCAGAGACCCCACGAGAGGAATGAGTTTCGACGGCGAGCGATTTGACTGCCCGACCAGCGGAAGTGGAAATGCGCGGGGGATTGGGGAGGCGTCAGAGGGTTGAGAGATGCCGTTCCGTCGGTCTGACTTCCTCCGCGCGGCACGGTGGGTTGAGCGAGCGGGACTGATGGCGGGAATGAGAGCGCCGGGAACGTCTCAGACAGAGGGGAACGTCTCAGACAGAGGGGAACGTCTCAGACAGAGGGGAACAGCTCAGACAGAGGGGAACGTCTCAGACAGAGGGGAACAGCTCAGACAGAGGGGAACGTCTCAGACAGAGGGGAACAGCTCAGACAGAGGGGAACGTCTCAGACAGAGGGGAACGGCTCAGACAGAGGGGAACGGCTCAGACAGAGGGGAACAGCTCAGACAGAGGGGAACGTCTCAGACAGAGGGGAACGTCTCAGACAAAGGGGAATGGCTCAGACAGAGGGGAACAGCTCAGACAGAGGGGAACGTCTCAGACAGAGGGGAACAGTTCAGACAGAGGGGAACAGCTCAGACAGAGGGGCACGTCTCAGACAGAGGGGAACGGCTCAGACAGAGGGGAACAGCTCAGACAGAGGGGAACGGCTCAGACAGAGGGGAACGTCTCAGACAGAGGGGAACAGCTCAGACAGAGGGGAACGTCTCAGACAGAGGGGAACGTCTCAGGCAGAGGGGAACGGCTCAGACAGAGGGGGACGTCTCAGACAGAGGGGAACGTCTCAGACAGAGGGGAACGGCTCAGACAGAAGGGAACGTCTCAGACAGAGGGGAACGTCTCAGACAGAGGGAAACGTCTCAGACAGAGGGGAACGTCTCAGACAGAGGGGAACGTCTCAGACAGAGGGGAATGTCTCAGACAGAGGGGAACATCTCAGACAGAGGGGAACGTCTCAGACAGAGGGGAACGGCTCAGACAGAGGGGAACGTCTCAGACAGAGGGGAACGTCTCAGACAGAGGGAAACGTCTCAGACAGAGGGGAACGTCTCAGACAGAGGGGAACGGCTCAGACAGAGGGGAACGTCTCAGACAGAGGGGAACGGCTCAGACAGAGGGGGACGTCTCAAAGAAAGGTCGCCCCGTCTCGCTGCGAGCACACACCTGTGGCGGTTACCTGGGGGCCCAACGTTCCGAATGACTGTGTGTGAAAAGGAACAATACCGCTGTGAGACGTGCTCCTGTGATATTAGCACGATAGCACGTTAGCTGACTGCCGCCCCCGTGTTCCCAAAGGCTCAGTGTGAGGTTCTCAGTTGAATCGAGTCCAACACCAGAATTTTATTGATTTGTTCATTTTTCATTGTTTTTAATCATTGATATTTCGCTTGTAAATAGTTTCCAAACCAAATTGCATTCGTCAGCTCATAGGCTTCTGAAAATCAAACTTAGTGCATTAGTATTGATCACATTTTATGTTGTGTGAGACATTCCCTGGATTCAGTGTGAGGGGGCTGTGTGCTGCCTGCAGACTGTGGAGTAAGGCTCCTTTAATGTACACACACACGCACACACTCATGCACACACACACACACACACACACGTGTGCGCACACACACATACACACTCAGGTGCACACACTCACACACACACACACACACACACGCACTCACACACACAGTCCTCATAGAGGTCAGGGGGACAGGGACGGAGGACACAGGTAAAGTTCAGTAGAGAACATTACCCCAAGCTCCTGCTCTGTTCAGTACAAGACACAAGAGATCTTTTATCCAACAATAACAATAACAACAACAATAATAATAATAATAATAATAAATCTGTTGCAGAGAACTACTTTCACCTAGACAAGTGCTGGAGGCAGACATCATGTTCTGTTTTTGAACAAGTAAAATTTTTTTTCACAAATTTATTTGTCAGAAAAATTTGTGAACCATGTCACTGATCCACTTCTGATTGGCTGACACAATGTCTTCTTCAGCTCGGAAATGAAGACGCAGACGTGACTTCGTACACTGCGCTGCACGTGCTCAATGAGGAAGATAACAGCGCCCCCCATACCCCCCCCCCCACACACACATACACACTCACCGAGCTCCTCACTTTCCTATGAAATGTGCAGTGAACAGCAGTGTGTGTCAGTTCATTAATACATCCCAGTGCAATGAATCACTCCTGATGCCTCCTAACCCTCCCCACTGTGACTGCAGAGAGATCCTGAGTGTTCAGCCAGTCTCCTCAGGAAGAGCCTTCAGCTCCACTGCTTCACACACCCGCGTTAACGGGTGTTATAGTTTTCTCAGCAAACTCAGGTTGACCCCGTACTTTTACTGAACTCACCGTGCTTTGTGAAGAAAAAGAGAAAAAAAAAAGAGCGTGCGTTTAATTGTTTGTCAAAGCAGAGGACGGATGTTGATGGAGACCCAGCCGTTATTCCCACTCTGCCTGTAATGAGCCGATCTGTGTGCTGCTGCTCAGCCTTCTGCCTCCGACACATCGCACCAAGTCCTCCATTTTAACACCGTTTCCTGAACTGCCTTCCAAACAAGGCGCTGATAGCCCCCCCCGCTGCACTCTGTCCGTCTCCCTCCCTCCCTCCCTCCCGCGGGGCTGCCGTCCCGGCGTCGCCGCATTCCGTTCACGCCCCGCCGAATGGACAGGAGTCAAGGGTCCGTCCATTAGCACGTTAGCGAGGCGGCGCTAGCAAATGAATGATGATTTGATAATGCCGGGCTAACGGGCTAATGGGGAGGCTGTGCTGTGATAGTGATGGGGGGGTCTGTAGGCAGCGGGCAGCCGGAGGTGCAGCGTTAGCCGCGGCTGCAGGCTGCGCAGGTGGAGAGAGCACCTGTAGGGAGTAACGGCACCTCTGCCGTGTTCTCACTCAGACCAGCTTCCATCAGTGTGTCGAGCTGTGGGTATTTGTTTTTTTTTTTAGTCTGCAAATGGAAAAAGAAAATGCTTTTGATGTTTTGTTTTTGTTTTTTTGCGAAGTTTTCTTTCTGAGGACGGATGTTGATGGAAGCGGGCCCAGTGTGGCCCCTATATTCCTTCAGGCGGTGAAGTGAAAATCGGCATGCTCCAGTTCCTCACCTTCTGCACTTCATAAGGATTTTGGGCTTTTTGTAACCGGTGTATCGGATGTGCCCCCCCCCCTCTCCCTCGCCCCCCTCCCAGTGCCGCTCCAGGGCACGGGGGTTGTTGGCTGCCGGGAGAATAACACGATCGATTTTCCATTTTCATGCAGCTCGCCTCACACCCCTCTCAGCGCCGTGTGTTTTTCACCGAGACTGAGCCAGGAGGCGGAGCCAGGAGGCGGGGCCAGGAGGGGGGGCCAGGAGGCGGAGCCAGGAGGCGGGGCCAGGAGGCGGGGCCTGTCTGAGCGCCCGTTAGTGCACCTTCACCTTGCCCGTTTGGAAAGCGCAGATCCTCCGGCTCGCTCATTTCCACCGGAAAATCCCTGTTTGCAAACGACACGCATTTATGTAAAAATAAGAAAAATAGAATTTGTGAAGGCTGTGTGTGGCTGTGCTCTGGTGTTGATGTCGTTGGGCCTTGTTCAGAGATTACCGCGGCTGAGCCTCGACAGATCAGTCAACGAATCTTCAAGCGCTTCTCCCGCATTGACAGCGACACTGCATTTTTACACCTCACAAAAACATCTGCAGAACATATCACGCACTGACAAACAGCGCCTGTCTGAGAGACAGAGAGAGAGAGAGAGAGACAGAGAGACAGAGAGAGAGAGAGAGAGAGAGAGACAGAGAGAGAGACAGACAGAGAGAGAGAGAGAGAGAGAGAGACAGAGAGAGAGAGAGAGAGAGAGAGAGAGAGAGAGAGAGAGGGAGAGACAGAGAGAGAGAGAGAGAGAGAGACAGACAGAGAGAGAGGGAGAGACAGAGAGAGAGAGAGAGAGAGATCCACAATTTTACTGATACATTTTTAAATATTCCACTAGGAAAACTGCATAACCCCAAATTACATGCATTTCTCAGATAGCATGCAATCATCTGCAGGTCAGAACACCTGGATACAGCTCTGGGGGGTTATTGTGTGAGAGAGAAGCTCATTTCTCGTTCCCATAAGAGGATGTTCGATGGCGCCGCTGCATCCCTTTGATGAGTAATATTTGTCATTTAGCTCGTTGTCAAGGTTATGCTGTTGCGATTACAGAGAACATGGAAAATTTCGCTGAACTGTAGGTGAGGCTTTGCTCTGGGAAGGAACACTCTTTAATAATTCACAAATCCTCAAATTCAGAGAGCCCTCCTGCCCCCCCCCCCCCCCCCCCCCCGCCCCCGCACCCCGCACCCTGCGCTCAGGAGGATCTGAGAGACAGAGCAGTGGAAGGCTCGTTAAGTTTTTCGCGATGTTCCACAAGCGCCTCAACAGCAACCGACGGGTACGCGGAGAAGGCTGAAATATTAAACAACACCCCTCCTCCTCCCACTTGAGTTATTGTTCTCGAAAATATACATGACAATAATATACATGGATTTTTATCTGTGTGATGAGGAAGGAGGAGGAGAGCCGGTGATTTATGACCGCGAGGCTATCTGCAGCACGAGCCCTTCCCTCGCTGACGGCCGGATAGATGCGTTCGGAACGACCGCTACGACGTCGCTGATTGATCATTTTCACATTATCAACTACGCGCCCAAGATTTACAGTCAATCGTCCGTGCCCTTGTTGCCGTTGTTATAGATAAGTGCGCGCATGCTTCTGCCCTTGAAAAAACAGTTTCTTTCACTCTATTTTAAATATCCGGCCAAGTTTCATATATGCACGCCAATAACCGAGCGCGACCTTGAGTCCGGCTCAATCCGGCTCAATCCGGCTCAATCCGGCTCAATCCGGTTCCCGTTAGCTGTTTAGTGCGGCTCTTTTGTGAGGGGGGGCGGGGGGGTGAGTTTGCGGTCTGTGGCCACGCCGGCTGTTTATAAATGCATGGAATTAACAGGGAGTGAACAGCGGTGCGGCGAGAGGTGGAGGACAGGAAGCAGGAAGTGCTGACGGCTTCCTGCCGGGCCGGCGGCGTGCGGGCGATTAGGGGCTCCGGGGGGGGGGGCCTTGATGAGTTCCTCCCGGCAGGAAGCAGCTCCTCCCACCGACGGCGTCTACAGAGCGCGCTCATCACACTTTCATTCAGCAGCGTTCGGGGAATGAAGGGTCATAGGGGTCAGAGGTCATAGTTACATTACAGGCATTCAGCAGACGCTCTTATCCAGAGCGACTTACACAACTCTTTACACAGAATTTACATTGCACACAATTATACAGCTGGTTATATATTGGAGCAATACAGGTTAAGTACCTTGCTCAACAACAGCAATGTCCTACCGGGGAATCGAACCTGTGACCTTTAGGTTACAAGACCAACTCCTTAGCCATTATGCTACACTGCCGCCCGCAGAGCTGCTCAGACTGCGGTGGTGCTTATCTAGATGGTGGCTTACCAACAGTCCCCATATTTCAGTCAAAACTAGCCAGTCCCAACTGGGACGCCTCTCAAAATGGGTCTCTGCAACCCTCTTCGGCGCGGCTGTGTTGCTAAGCAGCGGCATCGACTGATCTTTCGATGCAGAGTAATTCAGATTCTCTTTGTTTGTCAACAAGTTGAGTAGATCTTAAACATGCTTGCGCTACCGCATGCTCCCTGCTTTCCAAGCGGTCTACCACTACTGACATTTCACCTTGACTGTGGCGCCCTGTGAATTCTTCTCGTTAGTATTGCCGTGTCATGCATGTATAATATACAGACAATCCCACAGGCGTGTGTGTTGCTGAGGGTGTGTGTTTGTGCTGTATTGGGCTGTACTGCAGTATCATAGTTAAGGAGCTGAGCTCGTATCTCCAAGGTTGTGGATTCAATTCCCTGCACTGGTGCTGCTGTTGTACCCTGGAGCAAAAATACTTAACCTGAATTTCTACAGTAAATACATCCAGCTGTGCGAACGTGTGTGAAATGTAATGAGTGCTCCAGAGAGGATTTCCTGTGATGTAATATCCTGGGGAGAGGATTGCAGTTCAGTGGTGTTGCTCTCAGGCTTCCTGTTCCTCTACCTCTGTGTTCCGCCCTTCATTCCTCCCCCTGTCTGCGGGACTGAGCCGGAGACAGGGAGCGTGGCCCAGCCAGAGGGCCCGTTTGCTCCTGGTTCTGGTTCTGGTTCTGGTTCCACTCCTGGTTCTGGTTCTGGTTCTGGTTCTGGTTCTGGTTCCGGCTCAGCTCTGGTCTGTCTGTGAGACTGTCTCGCTGCACAAAAAAACAAATCAGAACAATGACCTTTACGTTCTGTTGCCAGGACTGTGAACCGTGGGCGTTTTGGTTCCAGACCCGGAGACGGGGAGCGTGGCCCAGCCAGCGGGCCTGTTGGTTCTGGTTCCGGTTCTGGTTCTGGTTCCAGACCCACAGGAGCGCTGGTGTGGGGTCACCGCTCGGGCCTTACCGGGCTAACCGCGTGAAACCTGTGCCAGGTGAAAACGCTCTTCTGATGTCATTTCCTGTCCATGACGCACAGCTTCCTGTCGGAGCCGTGCGCGTGGCGAAGGACTGGCTGTTCCGCGGTGCTCCGCGGCGTCTGGGAGATTGAATTTGCGGGACATTTATTGCTTTCCCCGCGGGCGAGAGAGCCTCTCTCTCTCTCTCTCGCTCTCTCGCTCTCCTCTGCGCGGGCCGAGCAGTCGCAGGTCTGCTGTCTCTGGCACAGAAGCCGGTGAAATGTGAGGGTTTGATGACTCTAACCGATCGCTCAGCCACTCCAGAGCCTGGAGGATCTAGCGCTGCTTCAAACCTTCAAACCTTTTCCATTCTTCCACTGCAGGTTCTGTTATTCTACATCTGTGTGGAGGAAGAAGGGATTTCATATCATCAGTGTCACATGTCCCCTTTAGTAGATTCTTGCTGCTAGAATCTGCCATAAAGTAGATTTTTAAAAAGTGGATAAAGTCCATTAAAAAAAAACCCTTTAGAAATATGAAACCTGAATTCCTTTCTGCAGAGCAGAGCAGGGACTTAGACACTCAGCAGCAGTCTTGCTGCCCCTCTGATCTCTGTGAGTTCTGACAGTCAATCTTTGGAGGTGCGCAGGCCTGGCCTCTAGAAGTGGTCTAGCACAGGCATTTTGTATAATGTGAATATGACCTCCTTTGATTTTTACTGAGTGATGTTTTTGTGTGTGTGTGTGTGTGTGTGTGTGTGTGCTACATATCCCAGCATGCCGAGTGCCTGTAAACGGATTGGGTTCTGCGGTTGCAGCCCCGCCCCCTCTTGTGCCCCCCTCCTCGCACGCCGGCCCCCCTGTGGCTCACCCCCCTGCCCCACGCTGGCCCCCCATGCCCCCCCGTGGCCCACGCAGACGTGCAGACTGAGTGGAAGTGACAGCGGTGCAAACTCATCCATTAGGCGACTCCGTCACCCCCGGTTACAGACCTGCGTAAGGCCCGCCTTCCCATCAATGAGCCAAACTGCAGAGTAAAAATCAAACTGCAGAGTAAAAAAAACACCACCAGGCTCTCTCACTCTCTCTCTCCTCTCTCTCTCTCTCTGTCTCCCTCTCTCTGTCTCTCTCTCCTCTCTCTCTCTCTCCCCCCTCTGTCTCTCTCTCCTCTCTCTCCTCCCTCTCTTTCTCTCCCCCTCTCTGTCTCTCTCTCTCTCTTCTCTCTCTCTCTCCTCTCTCTCTCCCCCTCTCTGTCTCTCTTTCCTCTCTCTCCTCCCTCTCTTTGTCTCTCTCTCCTCTCTTCCTCTTTCTCTCTCTCTCCTCTCTCTCCCCCCTCACTCTCTCTCTCAATTCAATTTCAATTTCAAAGTGCTTTATTGACATGGCAAATATAGGCATTTGTGTATCCAAAGCAGAGGTTACTAAATAAAACTATGTACATTATAGATTATGCTGGATATAGATTATAGATATCTCACTCTCTCTGAGAAGAGCGTGAATAAAGAGTGAAAGTCTGGGGGACGCTCTAGGGCTAGCAGGACGCTCTGGGGCTAGCAGGATGCTCTGGGGCTAGCAGGACGCTCTGGTGCTAGCGGGACGCTCTGGTGCTAGCAGGACGCTCTGGGGCTAGCAGGACGCTCTGGGGCTAGCAGGATGCTCTGGTGCTAACAGGATGCTCTAGGGCTAGTGGGACGGTCTCTCAGGACGCTCTGGTGCTAGCAGGATGCTCTGATGCTAGCGGGACGGTCTCTCAGTACGCTCTGGTGCTAGCGGGACGCTCTGGTGCTAGCGGGACGGTCTCTCAGGACGCTCTGGTGCTAGCGGGATGCTCTGGTGCTAGCGGGACGCTCTGGTGCTAGCGGGACGGTCTCTCAGGACGCTCTGGTGCTAGCAGGACGCTCTAGGGCTAGCGGGACGCTCTGGTGCTAGCGGGACGCTCTAGGGCTAGCGGGACGCTATGGTGCTAGCGGGACGCTCTAGGGCTAGCGGGACGCTCTGGGGCTAGCGGGACGCTCTAGGGCTAGCGGGACACTCTGGTGCTAGCGGGACGCTCTAGGGCTAGCGGGACGCACCGGTGATAGCGGGACGCTCTGGTGCTAGCAGGACGCTCTGGTGATAGCGGGACGCTCTGGGGCTAGCGGGACGCTCTGGTGCTAGCGGGACGGTCTCTCAGGACGCTCTGGTGCTAGCAGGACGCTCTGGTGCTAGCAGGACGCTCTAGGGCTAGTGGGACGCTCTGGTGCTAGCGGGACGCTCTAGGGCTAGCGGGACGCTCTGGTGCTAGCGGGACGCTCTAGGGCTAGCGGGACGCTCTGGGGCTAGCGGGACGCTCTAGGGCTAGCGGGACACTCTGGTGCTAGCGGGACGCTCTAGGGCTAGCGGGACGCACCGGTGATAGCGGGACGCTCTGATGCTAGCAGGATGCTCTGGTGCTAGCAGGACGCTCTGATGCTAGCGGGATGCTCTAGTGCTAGCAGGACGCTCTCTCTGACGAGCCTGGCGGTGTTTGTCTGGAGCCAGAGCAGAGTGAACAGTAGGCCCCTCCCAGTTCCCTTTCTTCTTTTGTTGAACAAATATATATATATTTTTTTTTTGGCTGAGGGCATAGCCTAGTCTGAATCCTGCAACCACAGGGTCCCGCCCGTGTCGGGATGGCTCTGTACGGGGTGAGCCTCTCTGGACCTGGAGCCGGGCCTGTATGCGTTTGAGTGGCCCGTGGGCCTCCCTCTCCAGCGTTTGGGCTTGAGCAGTGCGCTCTGACTGTGGCGCGCCGAGGGCCAGGTGGGTAGAGATAACGGGACGCCATGTTCATCACTCGCACCGGAAGACCTGCGCTTGAACGATAAGAGCAGAGAAGAGAACCGTTTTCTCCTGACCGTTTCCCCCTGAATAATGAGCACTTCACATGAGTGCGTTTGTCATCTGTGTTCACGACGCTATTTTCTCAACTTCAGCTGCCTGCGCGTAATGAATGGCCCACACTGGAGGCCTAATCACCAGCCATGGGAATGGAGTGGTGGCGGAGAGAGGGAGAGGGAGAGAGAGAGAGAGAGAGAGAGAGAGAGAGAGAGAGAGCGAGTAAACGTGAGCCCTCATCCTCCACAGGTCTGAAGTGGAACTAGTTTTGTCAATGTTTTTCAAAGAACGGGAGGCAGTAAACTTAACGGTATGAAACAGGACGGTGTAAATGTTCTGTTTGTGAGCTTCTGAGGGCCGGAGGACGTGGGATTTTAATCTTTAATCGGCCGTCCCGGGGCCTGCCTCCACGTTTACTGCTTTGTGATTAAATAATGAAAGTGGCTTTACGGGCTCAGGCCTGCAGCCGCCGGTCTGCACCCCTCCGCCGGGGCCGCCGTGTTTCGGCGGGATTTACGGCCCGGGCGGCGGCGGCCGGGCCTCGGGAACATCCAGACCCAGCGCCTCATCAAATCATAAACAGGAAATGCTCAATGTTTCAGTGACGGGGGGGGGGGGGGGGGGCTCCACAGTGTGTGCGGGTCTGTTTGTCTGGGGCGACATCACCGTTGGGCGAAGCATATGGAGTTTTTTTGAGCAGAGAAAGGTGTGCGTATTTGACGGGGGTGAGAGGGTGGGGGTGTGTGTGTGTGTGGAGGGGGGTGGGGGTAATATCCTTTCGGCAGGATATTAAAACTGTCACCATCAGCCCATCATCGCACCACAAACGCCACCGCCCCCGTCAGCACAGCGTAAACGCATGCCTGTTACCACGGCAACGCTAACCACGCCTCCAACACTGAGCCTCTGTTACCATGCCGTCCGTAACCACACCCCTGCCATCGACACACCAATCACCACGCATCCCCTGCCTCGTACCGTGTGTCTGTTATCACGGAACACACCCCACCCATCACTCACACGCGTGTGCACACCGGACACTCACACTCACACGCGTGTGCACACCTGACCCTCACTCACACGCGTGTGCACACCTGACCCTCACTCACACGCGTGCACACCTGACCCTCACACTCACACGCGTGTGCACACCCCACCCATCACTCACACGCGTGTGCACACCTGACCCATCACTCACACGCGTGTGCACACCTGACCCATCACACACACGCGTGTGCACACCTGACCCTCACTCACTCACACGCGTGTGCACACCTGACCCTCACACACACGCGTGTGCACACCTGACCCATCACTCACACGCGTGTGCACACCTGACACTCACACACGCGTGTGCACACCTGACCCTCACACACACGCGTGTGCACATCTGACCCATCACTAACACGCGTGTGCACACCTGACCCTCACACACTCACACGCGTGTGCACACCTGACCCTCACTCACACGCGTGTGCACACCTGACCCTCACACACACGCGTGTGCACACCTGACCCTCACTCACACACGTGTGCACACCTGACCCTCACACACACGCGTGTGCACACCTGACCCATCACTCACACACGTGTGCACACCTGACCCTCACACACACGCGTGTGCACACCTGACCCATCACTCACACGCGTGTGCACACCTGACCCTCACTCACACGCGTGTGCACACCTTACCCTCACTCACACGCATGTGCACACCTGACCCTCACACACTCACACACGCGTGTGCACACCTGACCCTCACTCACACACGTGTGCACACCTGACCCTCACTCACACGCGTGTGCACACCTGACCCTCACACACACACGTGTGTGCACACCTGACCCTCACTCACACGCGTGTGCACACCTGACCCTCACACACACGCGTGTGCACACCTGACCCTCACTCACTCACACGCGTGTGCACAGCCTCCCCGTTCTCTTACTGCAGAACATTCAAACACAAACACAAACACGGACAGACCTCTCCTGCACCTGGGTTCAATCAGTTTCACTTTGGCTTAGTCCTGACCACTCACCGCTAAATTCTTAAATCTTAAAAAACACGCTGAAAATTTCAGCCATCGATAACTGTTTACTGAAAGCGAAAGAGGGGAATGCTTTAATTTACTTGTGAGTCATCGTTTTAGGACAAATACTGAACCGAAGCCTCATTATATTCATCTGGTTTCTCAACAAAATTTTCTTTTAGAGTGGAATTATCTGTCTTTCTCCAATCTCTGCCCCTCTAATTTCTCTTGCTCATCCCTTTTTATATCAGTGCCTCTATATCCCTCTCTACCTCCCCCCTCTCTTAGTCCCTCTATTCCCCTCTCTCTCTACCTCTAACCCCTCTTCCTCTTTGCTCTGTCTAGCGTTCTTTGTCTTTCTCTCCAACCTTCTATTTCCCTCTGTTTTCTCGATCTACCCCCGCCCCCCTCTTTCCTGCCTGTGTGATAGTATGATGCTTATACGTGTGTGTGTGATTATTCTGGTCTGGAAGAAGGTTGAAATGCTGCCTATTCTGCATGTTGGACTGGCGTAGGGCTGTGGAAAGGCACTGACTCCTGTTCTGTGTCTCAGTGGAAAGGCAGTGACTCCTGTTCTGTGTCTCTGTGGAAAGGCACTGACTCCTGTTCTGTGTCTCTGTGGAAAGGCACTGACTCCTGTTCTGTGTCTCAGTGGAAAGGCAGTGACTCCTGTTCTGAGTCTCAGTGGAAAGGCAGTGACTCCTGTTCTGAGTCTCAGTGGAAAGGCAGTGACTCCTGTTCTGTGTCTCAGTGGAAAGGCACTGACTCCTGTTCTGTGTCTCAGTGGAAAGGCACTGACTCCTGTTCTGTGTCTCAGTTGAAAGGCACTGACTCCTGTTCTGTGTCTCAGTGGAAAGGCACTGACTCCTGTCCTGAGTCTCAGTGGAAAGGCACTGACTCCTGTTCTGAGTCTCAGTGGAAAGGCAGTGACTCCTGTTCTGTGTCTGGGAGGAAAGGCACTGACTCCTGTTCTGAGTCTCAGTGGAAAGGCACTGACTCCTGTTCTGAGTCTCAGTGGAAAGGCAGTGACTCCTGTTCTGTGTCTGGGAGGAAAGGGCTGTTATTCAGTCTGAAGTGTAAACACAGCTTTCATTCGCATGCCCTGGAGCAACAGAACAGGGGTTTTCCAGAGGTCAGTCCTCCCCCCCAGCTATCTGCTCCCAGAGAACAAAACAAAATGTGTGTTTACAGGGTTTAGGAGGCTGCCCCCCCCCCCCACATGCACACCATTTCTTCAGAAATGTTTTCAGAAGGCAATCAACAAAACCATTAAGGCAATTTTTTGCTTAACTGAAGCGCTCTTTGTTCGTTTGATTTGAGCATTAAATGTTCAATAATTTGAGGATGAAATGACAGCATGTTCCTGATTAATTGGCGTGAAAAGACGAAAATGTTTCAAGGGCATTTTAAAAGTGTGGAACTGTGGACGTCTATAACATAAGACTAAGGTTGTTTTTATGAATGTTTAATGACACACTAATAACAGCATTAATCATGAACAAACACCTTGTACATTACAAATACTGCCTTGCATTTTTGATACATCACTTTAAATTCTCAGTAAGGAGGACAGAGCAGCCAGACAGATCAGCATGGCAATTAATGCAGATATCCAGGAGTTTCTGTGAAAATACCTCTTCAGTGAGACGCAGCAGTGCGAGGGCTGTGGTACAGGTGCTGTACCTGGGGTACCTGTCTGTCTGTCCTGTGCGTCTGCCCATGTTCTGTAGGCTGGGTTGCCCCAGAGCGGGAATGAACAAAGCTGTTCTGTTCAGTTTCTATTAAAGACTTCAATGTTTGTCCCTTAATTAGTACAACAAAATCCTCCTTCATTACTGAAATAAAGCTTTGGGAGGTTTTTCTGATGCTGCTAACACTCTCTTCTCACACCAGGATATGAAGATTCTGCGACGTCACAAAGTCATCAGAACTTTCTATTTTAAAAATCACGTTAGTCAGTTATGACTTCCACAGCCAGGTTGATAAGTCAGTTGCCACTTGAGGATGATTGGCAGCTGTGTTCCCACACCGTCACATGCTACATCCATTGCGGTTATGGGAACCATTACATTACATATATTTAGCAGACACTTTTATCCAAAGTGACGTACAAAAATGCATCTCATGGCCATTGGAACAACTACAAAACACAGGTTCAGTAAGGTACAATGCTCATTTTGTACAGTTATTCATAGCCAAGAACACAGTTCAGTTCACACAGTGAAAATTATTCTGACCTAACTAATGCCAAGTCAAATTAGGGGGAAGAACAAGCTACAATATTAGGATGAAAATACAAATTACAACAAGTGCATTAAGTAATTTGTACAAAAATACAAATATTTTTATAGCTTTGTGTTATAGGGTTGTTTTTTAAATCTATGAATAGTACATAAAACGTACAGTTCTATCGTGAGCACCAAGGCCTTTCATTATAATGAATAGCTGCAGCAGGGAAAGGCTGTTAAAAAATTAAATAGATTAAAACAGATGGACTGAAATTAAATGAACATGTAATGTTTAAACTTAACTGGATTGAACTCAATCATTAATTCTGTCCCCAAACTCCCCCTCTGCCCCTGAAGAGCTGTTTTGTGCGTCTCAGACCTGTTTTTTTTTTTTACCTAGTTTTCCTTCCGTACAGTAAAGTTCCTGTGTTAATTAAACTCTAACAGTGAAGTCAGCTCTCAACAGATAACAGTTAGTCTCACATTCCAGAGTGGGACCAAATGTCATCTGTTAAGAGTTGAATTAACACTGTGTTTCTCTGTAAAGTGTCATTGCGGTAGTTCTCTATAAAAAGCACTATACAAATACTATTCTGATGTGATTTGTTTTCTTGTGTGTGTAATTTGTAATAGATTAGTCCAGAGGGAGTAGCGGCCCCCAGAGGGAGTTTGGTCCCCAGATAGAGTTTGGTCTCCAGGTGGATTTTAATCCCCAGAGGGAGTTTGATCCCCAGGTGAAGTTTGGTCCCCAGAGGGAGTTTGGTTCCCTGATGGGGTTTGGTCCCCAGAGCAAGTTTGGTCCCCAGGTGAAGTTTGGTCCCCAGAGGGAGTTTGGTCCCCAGGTGAAGTTTGGTCCCCAGAGGGAGTTTGGTCCCCAGGTGAAGTTTGGTCCCCAGGTGGATTTTAATCCCCAGAGGGAGTTTGGTTCCCTGATGGGGTTTGGTCCCCAGAGCAAGTTTGGTCCCTAGGTGGAGTTTGGTCCCGAGTGTGCAGTCGTATTGGAAGCAGAAACCCTGACCCTTCCTTCATGGGACTCATATACTGGTTGAAAGATGCATGTTTTCTTCTGCAGTGCCTCAGGGTTGAAGTATATTGCTCGTTTTTCTCTGAATGTGTTGGTACTTTGCTTGTATATTGCAAGTTTTTCTCTGAATGTGTTGACACATTGCCTGTATATTGTTTTGACTGTGTTGTGTGTCTGCTCAGCCAGTGTTTGACATCCAATTTTTTAGTTGTTCAGTCTCATTGTGCGTTTCATATATTCTGATTTATCTACTTTCAAACCAGTGTATCATTTCAACAGGGATTTGGTCCTGTTCTGTTATCAACATGAGCTGTACCCTTGTCACACAATACCCCCCAGAGCTGTACCCCTAAACCCCCGTCACACAATACCCCCAGAGCTGTACCCCTAAACCCCTGTCACACAATACCCCCCTGAGCTGTACCCCTAAACCCCTGTCACACAATACCCCCCCAGAACTGTGCCCCTAAACCCCTGTCACACAATAACCCCCCAGAGCTGTACCCCTAAACCCCTGTCACACAATACCCCCCCAGAACTGTACTCCTAAACCCCTGTCACACAATACCCCCAGAGCTGTACCCCTAAACCCCTATCACACAATACTCCCCAGAGCTGTACCCCTAAACCCCTGTCACACAATAACCCCCCAGAGCTGTACCCCTAAACCCCTGTCACACAATAACCCCCCAGAGCTGTATCCAGGTGTTCTGACCTGCAGATGATTGCATGCTATCTGAGAAATGCATGTAATTTGGGGTTATGCAGTTTTCCTAGTGGAATATTTAAAAATGTATCAGTAAAATTGTGGATCTCTCTCTCTCTCTCTCTCTCTCTCTCTCTCTCTCTCTCTCTCTCTCTCTCTCTCTCTCTCTCTCTCTCTCTCTCTCTCTCTCTCTCTCTCTCTCTCTCTCTCTCTCTCTCTCTCTCTCTTTCTGTTATTCACACAGACAGTTTCTCTAGCTTCAGTGCTTTTCCCTTGAGTGACCTGGAGAGAGCTCCCCCCCCCCCCACGCTCACCCTATTGCCCGCTGTAAGGAAAGGGGAGCCTCTGGAAGACTTCACTCCCCAAAACTGTCATTTGCAGTTTGGTCAGTGAGCCTGCACCCCCCCCCCCCCCCCCCCACACCACCCCCCTGCTGGGTGATGAATTGCCTGTGTTGCTGCGTGGGGGGGAGTGGGGGCAGGGTGGGGGGGGGGGGGGGGGCTCTCTCAGGGTCTGTAGGAGACAGCAGCCAGGTTCACCTGAGCCAACCCCGAAATCCCGTCCGGCAGGCCGCTGTCCCGTCGGAGGGGTGCTGAGGGGGGACTCTGCAGGATCCGGAGGTGATTGGAGGAGATTGCCTGGCATAAGAGCTGCTGATTGGCTGATGCTGCTTTCCCTCCCTTTTCAGTGCACTGCCCAGTTCTAACACACCTCAGCCTTTTAATCAGCTGCCATACATCAGCGTTTCATATTACAGCGTTCGCAAAGGAGGGAGGGGGGTAGAGGGGACAGTACTTAGCAGATCTCTCTCACTTCGTCTCTCTCTCTCTCCCCCCTCTCTCTCTCTCTGCCTCTCTCTTTCTCTCTCTCTCTCTCTCTCTCTCTGCCTCTCTCTCTCTCTCTCTCTCTCTCTCTCTCTCTCTCCCGCCTCTCTCTCTCTCCCTCTCCCGCCTCTCTCTCTCTCTCTCGGTGCTGATACACAGATGGGATGCCTCAGGCCCCTTTCATTAAACATTTACCTCCTCTCCTCGTTCTCATCGCCGCCCCCCCCCCCGCACCCCCAAATGAAAGAGCAACACGTCACATCACTCTGTCGGGGTGCGCCCCCCCCCCCCAAGCCTGCTGGCCCCGTTGGCCAGACCCGTTCTGCCCTCCTCCCAAAAAAGAAAAGAAAAAAAAACCACACAAGCGCTGAGATTATTATCTTTTCTGAAAAGGCAGTTAGCCGGGCAGAGCCCAGCACAGACGCAGTGAAATTACTGGCTCATGAATAGCGGCTGATTGGACGTGACCCTGGAACGTGAGTTTTTCTGAAGCCTGGCGGGGTGGAAGAGTTTGATAATGACGACAGTTGCAATCTGTGTGGAAGAAAAGAGAACGCGCCATTCTGCACCGTTTGTTCTGAGTGAGAGGAAAGGCTGGTCCACAGCCAATCAGCTCCACACTTATTTATATACTTATCCAGGAGGAACAAGCAGTGAAATGTTGGGCTTGAAGAGATGGTGCGATCAAGGCACCATTGGACATTTTACTGTCCATCAGACTGTGCTATCTGGTCAAGCAGTAAGACTGTGCTCTCTGATGAAACACAGTGAGGTTGTGCTCTCTGGTGAAACACAGTCACAGTCGGACTGCGCTGGCTGAGTAGAATCACAGCGTGTGAAGCAGGGGTAGGAGGGCTCCAAAGCGGGAGACAGACAGACCCGTCTGTGCCGTATGTCTGACTGCATAATTAGAAGAATTAGATAATTAGTACTTCGTCACAGACCTCGTTGGGCGAGCTCAGCAATCACTAAGATTAATTAGACACACATCAGACAGAATGCCATTAGGCCATCCTGATGACATCATCACACCACACCCCTCACTGATAGGGGTCAATCACACACACAGGGGTCAAAGGTCGGAGCAGACAGGAAGGCAGACTTTAGGACATGACAGACTAAGCAGGAAGTAGAGAGTAGCACAGAGATTCCAGGCTGTAGTCTGAGTAAAAAAAGAAAACTGCTGAGAACAGCAGGGAGAAGTGAACTGCTAGGAATGATGTTCGGTTGATCGATGGAAACTTCACTCGAAAAACTCCTTCCTTTGAAATATCTATTGAATTTGAAATTCATTTAAATGAGGAGGATGTTACCGTTGATCAAAATTGTACTGACATTTTAAAGTAGAAGAAATTCCAAGTGCATTTTTAGACTAAAAAAATAATAAAAGGATTTAAAAAAAATAATAGTTATATTAGTAACAGTCCTTCTTAGAGCTTAATTTACTAGCAGAAGAAATGTGGTCAGTGAGGCATTGCAGGTTTTCCAGTCTGAAGAAATGCATTAGTTGTGCGCTTATGAGGAAGGGAGTGGACTGTATGTCTGAACTTCCTCCAGCTGCAAACGCAGTGTCAGGACTTTTTTTATTAAAGAGATAAGCCCCACACGCTCCAAAATATATGTGTATGCCACCACGGTATTCTAACACATTCTAAAATTAATGTTACTGCCACGCTTTCCGTTGTGATCAATTTATAACATTAATATTTCAAGCTTTGGTTTCTCTGCAGTGTTCTTCAATGTGTAATTTTAATTTAGAAGCAAAATCCACTATGTTTCAATTTTACATTTGACTCACATACATTATGTATAGCATGTTAATATTTGTACTTAGATTATATGAATTAAGCATATTTATCAATATTAGAAGTTGCCACTCAGCTGTCTGGACTGGCTTTGAGATAGTCAACATCTTAGAAGTAATTTTCTGGGGTGCTAGTCTTCATCACCGGAGACTGAGGCTGATTGGTGGGCTGGGGGTACGCGTGGCTGCTGCTGATTGGTGGGCTGGGGTGTGCGTAGCCGCTGCTGATTGGTGGGCTGGGGTGTGCGTAGTCACTGCTGATTGGTGGGCTGGGGTGTGCGTAGTCGCTGCTGATTGGTGGGCTGGGGTGTGCGTAGTCGCTGCTGATTGGTGGGCTGGGGTGTGCGTAGCCGCTGCTGATTGGTGGGCTGGGGTGTGCGTAGCCGCTGCTGATTGGTGGGCTGGGGTGTGCGTAGTCGCTGCTGATTGGTGGGCTGGGGTGTGCATAGTCGCTGATGATTGGTGGGCTGGGGTGTGCGTGGTCGCTGCTGATTGGTGGGCTGGGGTGTGCGTAGTCGCTGCTGATTGGTGGGCTGGGGTGTGCGTAGTCGCTGCTGATTGGTGGGCTGGGGTGTGCGTAGTCGCTGCTGATTGGTGGGCTGGGGTGTGCGTAGTCGCTGCTGATTGGTGGGCTGGGGTGTGCGTGGTCGCTGCTGATTGGTGGGCTGGGGTGTGCGTAGTCGCTGCTGATTGGTGGGCTGCGGTGTGCGTAGCCGCTGCTGATTGGTGGGCTGGGGTGTGCGTAGCCGCTGCTGATTGGTGGGCTGGGGTGTGCGTAGCTGCTGCTGATTGGTGGGCTGGGGTGTGCGTAGCTGCTGCTGATTGGTGGGCTGGGGTGTGCGTAGTCGCTGCTGATTGGTGGGCTGGGGTGTGCGTGGCTGTTGATGGTGTGTGAATACTAACAGCATTCTCTCTCCTCGTATAGCGCACCTTTAACCCCGTGATCGATAGGTACTCACAGCCCCGCCCCGTCCAGGGCTTTCTGCTGCGTGCTGGATTCAGAAGACAAACAGGAACCTTAACTTTCAACGGGCAAATGGCCGCACGTCTCTAGCGCTTCGGTGTGCAGGTAACCCTTCCCCTCCCCTCTTATGGAGGGAGTACCTGCCCCCCCCCCCCCCCCCCCCCCCCCCTCCCACTCCCCATGTGCTGATGGCAGAGCTTCTCCTCGGTAACAGGGAACAGGTGAAGAGGAGCAGGTGAAGGAGAACAGGTGTGGGGGAACATGTGAGGGGGAACAGGTGAAGGAGAACAGGTGTGGGGGAACATGTGAGGGGGAACAGGTGAAGGAGAACAGGTGTGGGGGAACATGTGAGGGGGAACAGGTGCAGGGGAAAAGGTGAGGGGGAACAGGTGTGGGGGAGCAGGTGAAGGGTGCAGGAGGGGGGAACGTGCTGAACACAGATTAATGACCACTGCAAAGTGGGACACGTTCACCTAGGGGAACACGTGAAAGGCCCGGGGCCTCTTACAGAACACAGGAACATTATCCCGCCATTTCCGCTCTCCCAGCTGTGTTCCGAAACGACGGGATAATAAAGTCTGTTTACCGTAGGAGTGGATGTGTTTGGGGGGTTTCCCAGCATCCTCTCTGTCCTTTAGGACCCTTGCAGGGAGAATAACCAGCCGTTTTTAGACTGTAAATAATATTTCCTTCGGCCTGACATTTCTACTTGTTCTCTGGTCTTATTACTGAATGGGGAATTGGGCAGGGAATTGATTTCATTCAATTCAGTCAGAGGTTTCAAGATAACATATAAAATACATAATCGTATAATTCTATAATAATAAATGTTATGTCTTATCTTAAAACCCCTGGCACGCAGGCCATCAGGGTTTTGAGACAGTGACTAAATAAACAGGAAGACGTTAAATAAAGATGGATCTTTTCACGGTGCATTCTGGGATGGTTTTAGTGAAGCCACAGATAAAACGTCGGGGTTTCGGGTATTATACGCTTCCCTGTGAAGTTGTAAATCTTATCGGCCCCCATATTTCATAATCCTGTGCAAATTTACTGAACCTGTTGCTGTTGTTTGTTTTTGCTCCAACCTGGGCTACCATGGCAACATTGCCTTTCTAAGTTTTGTCTACAAGCTTATTAACAGAGACTTAAATCCATAATGTGTTTTTAGATCCGGAAGAGTTTTCTTTGCCTGGATTAACTCTGGACAGACAGACAGACAGACAGACGAGAGAATACTGACTGCACAGAGAAGCATGTTCAGGCGACAGTAAAAGGAAAGAAGTAAAAGGACGGAAGGAACGCTCTGGAAGCCTGAAGAGCGGAGATGATTGGTTCTCTGGGTTCCTTTATTCTGTAGAATGAGGCCCCCTGCAGGCTGACCGGCGGCTGCTCTCGCTCGGCATTGTGGGTCAGTGGGATGTTCTGTAAACACATGTAGAGAGGAAAGCGCCTCTCCTGCCTTTGATCTCTGCCCACCCCCCTCCGTCTCTGATCTCACCCCCCCCCCCCTTGCAGCTTCAGGAGGGAGATGAAGGGGTGAGCGAGTGGGGGAGGAGGGAGATGAAGGGGTGAGTGAGCGGGGGAGGAGGTGGATGAAGGGATGAGTGAGCGGGGGAGGAGGGGGATGAAGGGATGAGCGAGCGGGGGAGGAGGGGGATGAAGGGATGAGTGAGTAGGGGAGGAGGGGGATGAAGGGATGAGTGAGTGGGGGAGGAGGGGGATGAAGGAATGAGTGAGCGGGGGAGGAGGTGGATGAAGGAATGAGTGAGCGGGGGAGGAGGTGGATGAAGGGGTGAGTGAGCAGGGGAGGAGGTGGATGAAGGGATGAGTGAGCAGGGGAGGAGGTGGATGAAGGTATGAGTGAGCAGGGGAGGAGGGGGATGAAGGGGTGAGTGAGTGGGGGAGGAGGGGAATGAAGGGATGAGCGAGCGGGGGAGGAGGTGGATGAAGGGATGAGTGAGCGGGGGAGGAGGGGGATGAAGGAATGAGTGAGCGGGGGAGGAGGTGGATGAAGGGGTGAGTGAGCAGGGGAGGAGGTGGATGAAGGGATGAGTGAGCAGGGGAGGAGGTGGATGAAGGTATGAGTGAGCAGGGGAGGAGGGGGATGAAGGGGTGAGTGAGCGGGGGAGGAGGGGAATGAAGGGACGAGCGAGCGGGGGAGATGGGGGATGAAGGGAGGAGTGAGCAGGGGAGGAGGGGGATGAAGGGGTGAGTGAGCGGGGGAGGAGGGGGATGAAGGAATGAGTGAGCGGGGGAGGAGGTGGATGAAGGGGTGAGTGAGCGGGGAGGAGGGGGATGAAGGAGTGAGTGAGCGGGGGAGGAGGGGGATGAACAGCGCTCTTCTTCCTGTGGGAAGAAAATCACCCCCTCTCCTGTGCTCACGGAGCTCCTTCCTGTGCACTCAGATTATTCCAGAGATCCTTCCTGTGCACTCAGATTATTCCAGAGCTCCTTCCTGTACACTCAGATTATTCCAGAGCCCCTTCCTGTGCACACAGATTATTCCAGAGCTCCTTCCTGTGCACTCAGATTATTCCAGAGCTCCTTCCTGTGCACACAGATTATTCCAGAGTTCCTTCCTGTGCACTCATATTATTCCAGAGCCCGTTCCTGAGCACACAGATTATGTGGGAGTTCAGTTAGCAAGGGATGGAGGGCGGAGTCGGGTGGCTGCCAGTACATTTAAAACACAGGATTTAATTAAGGCTTTAGCACAAGGCATTTTCAATATCTGCATTACCCCCCCCCCCCAACCCTTTATATTAAAGACTCTGCAGAACCCCCCCTCCCCCAACACCCCCCCCCCCCCCATTCATATCCCTCTCCCAGCTCAGCACGCCCTTAATTTCGCCCGCTCACTAATGCAATTTGCACACCCCTGTTTCCCTAATTCTGCACAACCCATGTGGGGTAAATAAATTAGACATCAAAAGACGGAACGCCTGGGAGAGAAAAGAGGACAGTTAGTGAAAGGGAAATGGATGGAGAGAGACGAGAAAATGAGAGAGAGGGAGGGGGGAGAGAGAAAATAACCCGCTATGAATGATGGGCTAAATAGACTTCCGTCAGAGCTTTAACAGAGCTTGTCTCCTCTAATTTCCAGTGCTTTTGGCTCTCTGCCTCCCAGATCTTGTTAAATTTGAATGGGGGGAGCTGAATGCGAGCGATTTGAATTTCAAAGGGAGTCCCATTAAGTGCTCCGCTCCGTGTTTACGCGCGGTCCCCATGGCGGCCTGCCTGCGCTCGCTCTTCTGTCTCTACGTCTCCTGAACAGACAGCTGAACCCAATCAGCACACCCTGAGGTTATCACACAGGGATTATCACACCCTGGGATTATCACACAGGGATTATCACACCCTGGGATTATCACACAAAGAGAATATCACACAGGGATTGTCACACACTGGGATTATCACACCCTGGGGTTATCACACAGGGATTATCACACCCTGGGGTTATCACACACAAAGAATATCACACCCTGGGATTATCGCACAAAGAGAATATCACACCCTGGGATTATCACACAGGGATTATCACACACTGGGGTTATCAAAACCTGGGATTATCACACCCTGGGGTTATCACACACAAAGAATATCAAACTCTGGGATTATCACACCCTGGGGTTATCACACACAAAGAATATCAAACCCTGGGATTATCACACCATGGGGTTATCACACACAGAAAATATCCCACCCTGGGATTATCACACAGGGATTATCAAACCCTGGGATTATCACACCCTGGGGTTATCACACACAAAGAATATCAAAGTCTGGGATTATCACTCCCTGGGATTATCACACCATGGGGATTATCAAACCTGGGGATTATCACACACTGGGGTTATCACATGCAGAGACATGCAGGGGCTGGGGGGGGCTCTTCCTCTTCCTCTGGTGCAGTTCACAAAGAGGTCATGGAGAGGGCTTCAGATTATGTGATTAGGGACAATAGTGTTGAAAACCATCTACATATAATGTCCTCTTGGAAAACTTTGTTTTTTTCTGTTTAATTGTTTCTTGAAGCAATTAATTTTACTCGTCAACATGTTTATTAAAATGTTTCCATGCAAAGGTTGGCGGGAAATGTTTCTGTAGCTAAATTAACAACAGGTGGTGTGTTTTTCTGTGTGGGCACAAATATAAACACACTCACACATGAGCACACACTTGCATACACACTGTACAAATCCACTTCAGTTCTTTTTTCTTATTTTATATTTCAGTGGCACAATACAATTTACCCAGGCTTAAAAGTGAAAAAAAAAGGTTTCCTAGAGAGAAACCTTCATCATCTCCCTTCCTGAATGTAATAATAATAATAATAATAATAATAATAATAATAATAATAATAATGTATCAATAAAAATGATGCAAAGCAAAATCAGAAAATGCTACAGTATGTGATACATATCCAGCATGGTCACATGTGTGTTTTTTTCTCCTGCTTTATTTATGAACAAACAAAATGAAGCGATGAAATAAAATGGAGGCTGCAGCCGTGGGCAGCACATGCAGAGAGAAGCTGACCTTTCCAGCGCTGCGAGCGCATTTAGAGTCTGAACACACAGACGCTCCTGCGCTCTGAGAACCCATCAGTCCTGCAGCCTGACAGCTTCCTCATTCCCTCATAACCATCTCTCATTGGGCCTGGGGCCTCCCACACAGCCCCCCCCCCCCCCACACAGCCCCCCACAACCCCCCCAACATAGGGGCTCATCCACAGTGGCAGGGTGGGAGGGGGGAAGACTATTCTCTTCTGCAAACAGCCTTATTTTTCTTTTTAAAGGCCAGCTGAAGTTTCTTTCCAAATTGAATTTCTGGGTTCGTTCTTCCCCTAAGGGGTCCTTTCCATCATCCGCTGGGGGTGCGGGGAGTGTGTGAGGAGCGTGTGAGGAGTGTGTGAGGGAGTGTGTGGGATGTGTGTGAGGAGCGTGTGAATAGTGTGTGGAATGACTGTACATTTACAGAAATCTATGCAAATGTATGCAAGTAGGATGGGTGTGGTAATTATTGGGGCTGAGCATGGTATCTAGTGGCTTGTGTGGGGTATGTAACGGGTTGTGTGGGGCATGTAACGGGTTGTGTGGGGTATGTAACAGGTTGTGTGGGGTATGTAATGGGTTGTGTGGGGTATGTAACAGGTTGTGTGGGGTATGTAACTGGTTGTGTGGGGTATGTAACGGGTTGTGTGGGGTATGTAACTGGTTGTGTGGGGTATGTAACGGGGTTGTGTGGGGTATGTAACAGGTTGTGTGGGGTATGTAACTGGTTGTGTGGGGTATGTAACAGGTTGTGTGGGGTATGTAATGGGCTGTGTGGGGTATGTAAAGGGTTGTGTGGGGTATGTAACAGGTTGTGTGGGATATGTAACTGGTTGTGTGGGGTATGTAACGGGTTGTGTGGGGTATGTAACAGGTTGTGTGGGGTATGTAACGGGTTGTGTGGGGTATGTAACGGGTTGTGTGGGGTATCTAATCAGTTGCGAGCAGTGACTAATGGACTGCGCTAAGGGATTTATTCACTGGCAGTTCTGAGTAACACTTATCTCTGCACTGACTGCCATATGCATGCATATTTCACAGCATCTTTAAATTCTGTCTGCCCTGCATGGATGGAGTCTCTGTGCAGTGCGCCATTTTAATGAAGCTGTTTCATCTGCATCCACAGCAGACGCTGCTAGCTCTGCCCACCAGACTCTCGCTCCCAGTGACACAGACGAAGGCTCAAACACTGAAACACATCCTCCTTATGCTCAAACCCATGGCTGACACAGACAGGCCCATCCTGTAGAGTGCGAAACCTACTTCAGGACCTGTATTCATAAAGAATCAGAGCTGGTCTGGGATCAGCCCCCCCCTGCTCCATATCTTCACCTTATTCATTATGAGCTGCGAGGCAAAGTTATTCCTAGATCGGAATGCTCTGATGCTTTATGAATATTGGCCACTTCTCTCGTATGTGAAATGATTTCCTCCTGGTTGAGCTGCAGGACCCAGTGCAGCTGCAGGGCAGTGAGTGAATAAGTGATCTGGATTCATTTAACACTTTCTCTTAACTCTGACTTAAGAAACAAGTTCGCGCGCTGACACGCTCTCGAGTTTGAGCTTACAGTCGATCTGTCACAGAGAGCGGTGAAACGCGTGAAATTATTAAGTGTAAAATATGAGGAGAGATTATAATTGGATTCAGGCCCGAGACTTTCAGACAGATCTCTGGGGAAGCTTTCGGGCTTCTGACGGCATTCTAATCTGGGCATGAAGGAGACACGTCTGCTTCTGTGGGCGCGTCACATCTGAGCTGGGCTGCTAATGTTCGGCAAGGTTACCGTGACAGCCCCTCCCTCAGCGAAACGCAAGGCATTACGAGATGCAAACAAAAAGTTTATTTAAACAAAAGAGTTGTTGGTATACGGATGCGTGAATGCAGGTATGTGTAAATTTGTGTGTGTGTGTGTGTGTGTGTGTGCTGCAGTGGCTCTGCTGTGGCACTGGCGGACCTGTAAGACCTGTGTTCAGTGAGCTTCAAGACCTGAAACCCAAATTGCTTCACAGCTGTGTACTTACATTTACTAAAGAATAAAAATAGTCAAATGAAATAGTAGAACTCTTTTGTAATGAAGTAGATGTAAAAAACCAGAAATCAACATTGATAAAAGAATGCCAAACACAAAGATACACACAGTACCAACCTTAAAACCAATGCAGGAAGTAAACAGATTAAGAGGCGTCCATTTTAAACCTGAGGATTTTGGGCTGTATTTTTTTGTACAGTATGTCAGCTGATGCAGTATTGCGCCAGACAGAAAGCTGGCTCCGTATCTCCTGCGCTCTCACGTGTTCATCTCTCCCGCATCAGCGCTGGGATGCTGAGCAGGCCGGAGCTGGGGGATCGGCGGCAGGCCGGAGCTGGGGGATCGGCTGAGCAGGCCGGAGCTGGGGGATGGGCGGCAGGCCGGAGCTGGGGGATGGGCGGCAGGCCGGAGCTGGGGGATGGGCGGCAGGCCGGAGCTGGGGGATGGGCGGCAGGCCGGAGCTGGGGGATGGGCGGCAGGCCGGAGCTGGGGGATGGGCGGCAGGCCGGAGCTGGGGGATCGGCTGAGCAGGCCGGAGCTGGGGGATCGGCGGCAGGCCGGAGCTGGGGGATCGGCTGAGCAGGCCGGAGCTGGGGGATCGGCTGAGCGGGCCGGAGCTGGGGGATGGGTGGCAGGCCGGAGCTGGAGGAGCAGGCCGGAGCTGGGGGATCGGCGGCAGGCCGGAGCTGGGGGATCGGCGGCAGGCCGGAGCTGGGGGATCGGCTGAGCAGGCCGGAGCTGGGGGATGGGCGGCAGGCCGGAGCTGGGGGATCGGCTGAGCAGGCCGGAGCTGGGGGATGGGCGGCAGGCCGGAGCTGGGGGATCGGTGGCAGGCCGGAGCTGGGGGATGGGTGGCAGGCCGGAGCTGGGGGATCGGCAGCAGGCCGGAGCTGGGGGATGGGCGGCAGGCCGGAGCTGGGGGATCGGCAGCAGGCCGGAGCTGGGGGATCGGCAGCAGGCCGGAGCTGGAGGATGGGTGGCAGGCCGGAGCTGGGGGATCGGCAGCAGGCCGGAGCTGGGGGATGGGTGGCAGGCCGGAGCTGGGGGATGGGCGGCAGGCCGGAGCTGGGGGATCGGCGGGCTCAGCTGAGGACACGTTCGGATAAGCAGCCGGTAATGTGTTCCAGGGCGCCAGCGACAGAACTTTAAAATCGATGTTGGAGCGGCGCCGGCGTGGGGCAGCGATGACAGGGCAGGAGGCGGGCGCAGATTTTTAGCCCCGGTTAATATTCCTGCGGCCGGCGTGCCAGCGAGCGGTGATCTGTCAGGGGGCTGGTTTTGAAAGAGCGGTACGGAGCGCATTGCAGTAATCACGTCTGCGCGCAGTAAACTCCTGAATCAGCCTCTCAGAGCCAGCGCTGGAGCAGAGGGGTCTCACTCCGCCAGTAATGAGAGGAACTTTCACTTACAGCATTACTCTGCACCGGGAACCCGCGAAAGGGGGGGGGATTAAAAAATCAATCCTCGCTTCTTCACTTTGCTTTTTACCTCCTGCTCTGGTCACACATATCCCATCATCCTCTGCTTCCCCCATGAGCGATCCTTAGAGACGGTGCCTGTGACGACGCGTGAGGGAACATCTGCGTCACATGAGCACATGACCATCTCAAATCCATCTCATTGGCCAGCAGCCAATCAAAGCCTGTCCTTAACTCTGGCTCACAAATAATGGCAGGAATTGTTTTATTTAACTGCCGAACTCCTCAAGCTGTACTTGTCAATGAGAAAAAAATCTAATTTGCATTGAATTCTAAGTAAAAGTAAAGGACAGATATTTATTTTATTTATTTATATATTTCTGCATCATTCTCGGCGAGGTCCTCATTTGCAAAGATGCCGAGGTACAATAAAACCAAAAAAGAATGAAAACAAAGAAAAACAAAGAAAAAATAACATGCATCAATTAAAACAGTAACAGTCTAAATTAAAAAGTTTTAAGATTAAAGATCCAAATTTATCTAGTGTCACAAGAGAATTAAGTTTAACAATTTATTTATTTATTTATTTTTTTTGCAGTCCAAAGTGTAGTGTCTCACATCTGGTGGAAGCCAGAGAAGGTGGATATGGAGTCGAGACACCGCAGCAGAAAGCCCAACATGTCATCACGATATGTGAAAAATACCTTTCCCCAGCCGACGGTTATGTCTGAAATTCAGCTCCCTGAAAATTGGACACGATTTGTAACCGACAGTATGGTGTCCATGGCAACAGAGGAAAGGGCCCTTACCTAAAAATGTACCTCTGGGTAAAATTGGCCGATATAGCCACCAATTTAGACATCCCATAATACCCGTCGGGGTTTGTGGCTGGTCTGATATTCCCTCTGCTGGCCGGTTTATGAGAGGGGAATGGTCCCTTCATGCTTCATTTATGCTTACTTAATTTTTATTTTTTACATATTTCTTCCTTCAGTCATTTTCTCAACCCATTTCAGTTCATGCTGTGTACTTCTATTCTCTATGAAATTATTGATATGTATTTAATGTGTCTGTCCGGCCACAGGGTGTCTGTCTCTTTGTGCGCATATTTTAGCGCGTGCAAACCTAAAGATCCACGTGCCGCACGTGGACACGTGTAAACATGAGAATCCTTCTGTAGGTTCTGCAAACGGCACAGCTACACAGCTCATATACTGTACATAAATAACCACACAAATGACCAAATGCAGTGCTGTGCATAAGTATTTGGACAGTGACACATTTTTGTTGTTTTGTCTCTGCACTCCAGAACATTGGATTTGAAATTAAACAATGAACACCAGGACAAAGTGCAAAGACGTTAATTTTGGGGTGTTTGCATCCCTATCAGGAATTTTCAGCTCCTTCTTCTGCATCCTGGTCCCCGTCCTGCAACACAACTGTGAAGGCACAGTAAATACAACCTCATGGAAATACTGTTTGTGCTAACCCTGCCCCCCACATCCCCCCATTCACCCCCACACACACCCCACCCCCCCACATCCCCCCATTCCCCCCCCCACACACCCCACCCCCCCACATCCCCCCATTCCCCCCCCCACACACACCCCACCCCCCCACATCCCCCCATTCCCCCCCCCCCCACGGTGAGAGCCGAGCTCCACCCCCACCCATAGAAGATTAATTTGGCAAATATGACACGCTTTTTTATATCCCGTTCATTTAGCGGCTGGGCTTGCCTCTTGCGGTCTGAGAAACGCTGAGGACCTCTCGGGTCCCGCACGGCCCCCTGGGTAAACCTCTCGGGTCCCGCACGGCCCCCTGGGTAAAACGAGCCGCTGAATGAAGCGAGTGCGTTTCCAGATCAGTCACAGTAACGGCTGCTGTCCTGATGCCCGCCGACGTCTCCGCCTCCTGGCGTTCAGAATCCGCAGTTTCCTCATGAGAAAATCCCCCGTGGTGCCAGAATGACTAAATGTTTAGTTTCAAAAACGTGTTATTTTGGGCATGGCAGGGTTCCCATAGCGACGGCATGGCGCTCTCACACACGGCTCAGAGTCCTTTAGACGCTCATATATGCGGGGGGGGGGGGGGGGGGGGGGGGGGGGGGTCTGTGATCACAGAACCTAACGGACGCTACGCAGACAGACACGCAGAACTCTGGAGATGTTCCCGTAACGAAATGCTGTTTCAGATATTCCTCCAGTTACAGTCGTGGTTTAACGCCTGAATGTGTTTGTTAAAGAAGCGTGTGTCCGCAGACACGGTGAGGGGAGTGTGCTCTTCTGGGACCAGAAATGAGCTGAGAAGCAGGGCCAGTGGAGGCCTGGGCTGTGCTCTGCGATCTCCTGAGGTTTGTTTTCCGTCCTGTTGTTTGGACTTCATCGTGTACACAGCCGTGCACCAGCGCAGGTTCATGTACACAGCCGTGCACCAGCGCAGGTTCATGTACACAGCCGTGCACCAGCGCAGGTTCATGTACACAGCTGTGCACCAGCGCAGGTTCATTTACACAGCCGTGCACCAGCGCAGGTTCATGTACACAGCCGTGCACCAGCGCAGGTTCATGTACACAGCCGTGCACCAGCGCAGGTTCATGTACACAGCCGTGCACCAGCGCAGGTTCATGTACACAGCTGTGCACTGTAAACAGCTGTACCCCAGCGCTGGTTCACTCCTGTGTCAGGCCGCAGTTAAACACATTCACTCAGGATTCATGTGCTGCAGATGCAGCTCACGACTTTATTTCATCAAACAGACCCAGATCAAATAAAAGTCTGGGCTCCTGAAATAATTAATGGCAGGATCTAAAATCCTAAAATGGAACGGCGTTCGCTGAGCCTCGTTTGCCGGAAGGCCCATCGGCCAAACACAATGCCGTTTTTCACACTAAACACTAAAAACACATCAATTTGCGAAAGGCTTAAAAAAATAAAAATAACAATTCTGCTGCTTGTATTAGTGTGACTGAATCACTTTCTGATGATGAAAAGCACTCTGTAAATGTGACATACCGGTTATGGGGGGGGGGGGGGGGGGGGGCGTAGGGAAGGGGGATTTAGGGAATGGGGGGCGTTCAGGTTCAGGTGGGTGGGGCTCTGCGGTTGTGTTTAGCCTGACCTGCTGTCCCGAGGATCAGCCATAAACGGATTTTATGTGAGCAAGCTGCTGTGGTTCAGAGCTTGAGCGTTAAATGTAAACGACCGTTATTACTGACCTCCCCTCACCCCAAACACGTCCCCCTCTCCCCACCCCAAACACGTCCCCCTCTCCCCACCCCAAACACGCCCCCCTCTCCTCACCCCAAAACACGCCCCCCCCTCTCCTCACCCCAAACACGTCCCCCTCTCCCCACCCCAAACACGTCCCCCTCCCCTCACCCCAAAACACGTCCCCCTCTCCCCACCCCCAAACACGTCCCCCTCTCCCCACCCCAAACACGCCCCCCTCCCCTCACCCCAAACACGTCCCCCTCTCCCCACCCCAAACACGTCCCCCTCCCCTCACCCCACACACGTCCCCCTCCCCTCACCCCAAACATGTCCCCCTCTCCCCACCCCAAACACGCCCCCCTCCCCTCACCCCAAACACGTCCTGCTGAAGATGGAGTGCCGCGCCTCGTTTCCCTGGAGCAGCCCCCGGCCCCTCTCTCTCTCTCTCTCTCTCTCTCTCTCTCTCTCTCTCTCTCTCTCTCTCTCTCTCTCTTTCTCTCTCTCCCTCTCTCTCTCTCTCTCTCTCTCTCTCTTTCTCTCTCTCTCTCTCTCTCTCTCTCTCTCTCTCTCTCTCTCTCCCTCTCTCTCTCTCTCTCTCTCTCTCTCTCTCTCTCTCTCTCTCTCTCTCCCTCTCTCTCTCTCTCTCTCTCTCTCTCTCTCGTGCGCTGGGACAGTGTTAATAAATCGCTTTTTGCGTCAAGCACTTTTTATTCGCTCCCGCCTGTAATGGGGGGGCGGGGGGGGGAACGCCAGCGGGGTAATAGAGAGAAGGAGGAAAAAGCAATTTGAAAATTCTGTGGCAACGCCCAGGGAATGCCTGGGGCGGGAATATCGATCCGGAGCGGAGGGAACCAAGAGAGCGATGGCGGCACGGCAGTCGTCATGCCAACACGCGACTCTAGACAGGTGGGCGGGGGGGTGGGGTGGCGGGGTGGCAGTGGGCCGGGGGGCGAGGGGGCCGTGGGGTGGGGGGGGGGGGCAGGGGGGTGCCGGGGCAGTGATTTACGCAAGCTGTCTCCAGGTACACATATCGACTCTATCTGACACCCCCTCCCCCTCCCCTCACGGGGGCAACAGGAAGTCTGCAATTTCCTCTATTTCCATTCCAAGGCTCCAGGATGAATTGCACCTGCAGAGATGTAACAACACTTTATTTTACAGTTATTTATTTATTTATATATATATATATATTTTTAGCTTCACAGCCCTTAAAGGCTGCCGCCTCCCTCAGACTGTGCGTATGCTGCTAACGTAGCTGTGCTGCATTATGGGTGTGCGGGTAGGACAGCGAGAGGATTCCATGCCCGGTTTTAAACTTTGGGACCACAAGCGCTCGGCTGTACGGCTGATTAGAACGGAATTTAACGTGTAAGCGTGAATCTAGGTTTTATTTTACAAAACAAAGCCCACTCCATTTATCTGAGGTGACATATTTTTCTATCTCAGTATTGTAAACCTGCATTGGGTAGCATTCTGGGCCATTAACTTACCAAAAAAGCCCTTTAGCAACTGAGCGTGTTTCCTGATCTCTGAGGAGCCTCTCCTGCTGTATTTTCACTGCGGTGATTTCTCTCTTCCCCCGGCTGGCGACGCGCGTATCACTCTCAGAAAAGGACCGGCTCTCGCCTTGCAGTGGGGATGCGCGCCTAAGTGAGAAGCGGTTTGCAGATATATAAAATAAACCTGCTGCCTCAGCGTTTCGGCCCCTCAGAAGCACCGGAGCGCGTCGGCACCCCGCCCGAAAACACCGCAGAGCCCCTCTCACATTTACCCTCCTTTTCTCAGCCCAACAAATCGTGTCACATGTGATTTTATTCCCTTTTTTATTAATTTTTTTTTGCTTACTTTCTTGGTGTGCGCTTTTATTCTGATATTCTCATAATGTCCCCCTTGATTTCAAAGCACCACTTTATAGTTTAACAGCCAGTTTACAGGTGCAGCTGTAGTTCTGTACACCAACCCAAAAAAATATGACCTTTCTTTACGGACAGCAATCACACAGTTTGCACAGTTAGACTTAGTGAGCCACCACACAGTTTGCACAGTTAGACTTAGTGAGCCACCACACAGTTTGCACAGTTAGACTTGGTGAGCCACGACTTTGTGCTGAATGTCAGACTCATAACAGCCACTCCTCTGTTTGTGGGAGGAGTTTAATCTTCCCTCCAGAAGTGTACAAATCAGCTGTGCTGTAGGTTAAACCAACCCCTTGTTGTTGGCACATTGTAACCCTGGGAGACCCAAATCCATAGCCTAAAGAACATCACCGTCACCATAATATTGGCTCTTCGGAAGGTCCTTGTACACCCCCCACCCCGCCCCTGGCAGGAACCACGGCTGTCAGTAAGGCGTCAGTCTACATCACCAAGTGACAACTCCAGCTTACCAGCTTGGTAGGTCTGCTGTGGGTTCTGGTTCTGTGTCGCTGGTGGCACGAAGCTAATCGAACCCTTGCTGTGATCCTGTCAGGTGCTGTATATACTGTATATATGTGTAAATGTATGTTTGTATCCACATCTATTCTTCTCTCCTCTCCTCTCCTCTCCTTTTTTCTTTTCTTCTCTTCTCTCCTCTGCTCTTCTCTTCTCTTACCTGTCAGAAGCTGGCCTCAGGTAACTTTATCTTTGGAGGTCACAGGTGCTCAGGCTCCCAGAGCAGCCAGTCAGAGTGGAGAGGGCCGCAGGGCCTGCGGGTCTCACCTTCAGACAGGTAAATACCACACGCAGTGATGCACTGTGGGTTATGCATTATTGAGTACTGAGGACGAGAGAAAGTTGCCCCCCCTGCCCCTTATTCAGGTTCTGCCATGAATATTAAACACACCCCTCGCTTGCCCCCCTTCCTCACCCCAACACTCCTCCCCCCTCACTACTCCCCCTCGCTCACCTGTTGTCCTTTTGGTCCTTTCCCTCATTCCACCGGCTCACTTGCTCTGCCGCCACAGCAACCAGCCCTCAGTCTCACCCCCCCCCCACCCCCCCCCCACCCCCCACCTAACTGCCCTCAGAGTTTAAGGGCGTCTGGAAGGGCGACAATCAAACATGCCCCCCCCCACCCCCCCCACCCCCCCACCCCCCCCCACCCCCCCCACCCCATCATGATGGCGGAGGCTCTGTCCCGTCCCGAAGGCTGTCTGCCCGCCCCCCCCCGACGGCTTGCCGTGGCTGAACTGCGGCGAGCGTTCGTTTGGTCTGACCTGCCGGCGGGGAGACGGCCTTTTCCATTATTCATGTCTGCGCCCTGCGCAGGGCGGAGTAACGGAATCGTGCGCGGGACGCGTCTGACGCCCGCGGGACGGGGACGGGGTCGTCATGGAAACCGCGTGTCACCCCCGGCGACAGTACAGGCGGCGCTGTGACGCTCACGCACCAGGTCAATCACGCTACACTGTGTTTGTGCATCTCCCCGCACCGCCTCCTCCCAGGAGGAAACAGATCAAGAGGAGAAGTGTGGCCTTCTGGGAACTCGCTCTGTACCTTTTCAGTCTCTGGCTTTGCGAGTCTGCACCACCTTGAAGTCCTCTCATCGGGGGGGGGTCGATTCTGGGGGGGGCTGAATCTGGCGAAAGACGTGTCCCCAGCCAGCTCTGTCTGCTGAAGGTCACTGGTCTGGTTCCTGTGTGGGCTGTAGGGGGGTGTTTGGGTTTGCACCCCCGTCAATGCTCTGCTGTATCTGATTGGTCGGTAAACGCTCTGCTGTATCTGATTGGTCGGTAAGCACTCTGCTGTATCTGATTGGTTGGTGAGCGGGCAGTGGAGCATGGTTAAAGGGCACAGAATGGGCTGATCTCTGCATTGCGGCTTTTTAAAATT
>NC_049201.1:1195691-1223191 GCF_013347855.1 Anguilla anguilla
CACAGGGGTCACACAGGGGGCACACAGGGGGCACACAGGAGGCACACAGGGGGCACACTTATCAGTTATTAATGCATTTTGCTTCCTGTTTCCGCTGTGTGAAATGACCTGGACTCAACGGAACTGCTGTGTTTCATAGCCTGTGTGAAATCACTAATTGAGGCACTTTAGGACTGTGTCTGTATAATATTATATTAATAATATTATATTAAAATAATATCATTATAGTATTCATCAGAGCTGGCTGAACCAGGAAAAATCGATGGTGGGCCGGGGTTGGGGGTGGGGTGGGGAGGAGGGGGTGTCAGAAGCAATCACAGACCAGAGAACCGGCTCAAAACTGTGAAAATACTATTCACACCCTGTGAATGCTGCACAATTAAAATGTCATTCAAAAAAGAAATGGAAACCTGAATTGTGTGGCCCAGGCATGGCGGGGGATGGCGGGGGAGGGCGGGGGAGGGTGGGTGGATGGCGGGGGAGGGCGGGGGGATTACTATCTGGTATTAAACCCTATGATTAGTGTCTGATATTAAACCCTGTGGTTAGTGTCCAGTATTAGCGATCCTGTTCCCAAACCTGCCATTGTGTGTGTGTGTGTGTGTGTGTGTGTGTGAGGAAATCCTCTTTGTTCAGTAAAAGTGACAGCCTGTGAAGCAAGGCTAGCTTTCTGCCCCCTACCCCCCACCCCCACCCCCACCCCCTCCTGGCACCTGCTCTGTCTCCCTTTTCTTAATGTGAACTCTCAGTGGAGCGAGAGACGACTCATCAATCATCAGCCCCCCCCAACCCCCCCGCCCCAATGCTCACAGGAAGGCTACTATCCGCTACCTGTTTCATCTCTGACCCACCCCCCAACCCCCACCCCAATTGTCTATTTTCTGTGACTAGATTTCATGTTAGTTTCCAATTTTGTGCCTACTTAACTGATAGACACAAGTGAGCATAAATAATTTAGTTTGTCACCTTTATAAAAACACTAGATCTCATGATTGAGTTAACAGCATGGAAAAATTGTAAATAAACAGTTTAAAGCAAAACACTTCTAATGTGCAAAAAATAAAACAAACAGAAGAAACCCCACACTGTGGTTGCATAACAATCAAGAAATTATCACACATGAATAATGAATTATGTGATAATGAACCACATTGTGTGGTGTCAGAAAGGGCTGGATATATTGTTACAATAATTATTTAATATTTTTTTGAGTGAAATAACAATCATCGCCACCATGTGGTGTATTGTCTTTCTTTTCATCTTTATTTCTTCCCACTCTCAGATCACACTATGATCACTATCAGAACACCCAGATCACTCTCAGATTTTTCAGATCACTCTCAGATCTTTCAGATCACTCTATGATCACTCAGATCCCTCTTAGATCACTGATCACTCTCAGATCACTCTATGATCACCTAGATCACTCTATGATCACCCAGATCACTCTCAGAGCATTCAGATCACTCTCAGATAATCTAAAAGTCTACTTAGAAACTGTAGATTCAATGAACTGAGCTGAATTCAGAGTTAGTCTTTCCTATTAAAGTCATGTCTTAAAGCTTTTTAAATAAATACGTCAATATTTCTGAAGGAATGCATACCCCCTTATAATGCTATGGAAAATAATACATTAAGCAACGGTTTGTGTATTTTTCAGTTGATTGTGTTCATAAAACTTGAACAGAGATAATGAAATGTTAACTGGGTTGTTTCAGTACCTAATTATGTGACCTTCCTACCAGACTGTGTGTACACAGCATAATTGAATACATATTTAACAGGTAATTTCTGTCTATTATAAATGTAAAATAGGCATGTCACCCACGTCGTTTTCTGATCCTAACCTTTAGCTAAAAGGGTCGTTTGTTTGAAGTCAGAAGCTCCCTATCATTGAGGGAACAGCTTTGGCATTTATGAAGTTGTGATTTTGTAGATTTTTCCAGCTCAGACAACAGGTAAGTAAAGGTCAACAGAAACCACAAGGGATTATGGGAAATGTTAAACAATTTCAGCTGTGCCACTGAAAAGGAAAATAAAAAAGGCCTCCATACTTCTTCTTTATTTATTAATTTTTTATTATTTTAAAACCTCTTTCAGAAGAAATGAATTAAAATGTCATGAATGCATTAATCCGTAGAATCTGTCAGTAATATCCACTTATTAAGCTGTCATGTTCTCCACTGAGGACACAATTTACAGAATATTAAAAAAAAAACGAATGAATTGTAGACGTTTTATCAGCTAATGAATGTGTTTGCCAGCCATTCACTGTGTGAGCTGTCCTCCTTCCCTGAGAGCGTGAAAAAACACACTGGTGTGTGTGTGTGTGTGTGTGTGTGCGTGCGTAGGTGTGTGTTCAACTGGTGGAGTAGGGAGGGATCCTCCATTCTCTTACAATGCATTCTGGGTCTTCGGTAAGTGATTGACTGATAATAAAGAAAGTATAACTCTCACCTAATAATTTCGTAATTTAAATTTTTTCAATATTTGCTGAGGCTGTTCCTGAGACACCGGCCGACTGCTGCAGTGTACGGGGGTGGGGGGTGGGGGGTGGGGGGGGGTGGGGGGGTTATAGCGGCAGACAGGGGGGTCAGAGGTTTTGTGGAAATAAAAGCTTTTCTTCTTCCATCGTATCAGCAGATCAGCTCATTTCCCAGCCTGAGGAACCGCGATCTGCTCAGTAAAGGCCGTCCCGATAAGGAGGAACTAACGGCTGACGGGCAGCAGCCCCGAGGGGCCCTTGAGACTGACGCGCACAGGAAGCAGAGAAGAGCCAACCATTCAACCATGTTGTAGTATGTGTATGTGTGTGTGCCCATTTTACCTTTTCTCAATGTTTCAGTGATATCCAGCTGTTCCTTCTTAGCAGCACACTGTAAAAGCCTTTACTTCACCAATCGCATACATAGAACATAAAATAGAAATAGATCATTAAAAGTGTTAATGAGCTGTCTTGTGCCCCTCCCTCATAACTAATTTATTAATTTGTTGGGATGCTCCCGGGTGAAACTGATTGGATCTCCAGGGCTATGTGCTTCCCACTTCTTTCCAAAGTTTGGGCTAGTAGTACTTCAGAATGCTTGGGTCTCATATTGTTTTTATAATGTCTTTAGCTTGCCTGTCTGTCTAAATTTAAAGCCTCTAAAGTGAAAAATATGTGGTCATATAAACAGATAATGGAAGCTGTTTGTGTTACCATGGATCCGGGCTGAGGGGCGTTCACCACAGGAGCCGAAGATACGATGTAAAAAATATATATAAATGTAATCTCACTCTCGGCCCGGGTGTGGAGTTATCAGCTTCACACCATTTCTCATTATTATGAGCCGAGATTGTGTTATGGAGACGGCACTGTTTCACAAACAGTCACTGATAAACGCGTAAAAACACCCAGATGGCGTCAGTGGTGGGGGGGGGGGGGGGGCGGCGGGGGGAGGTGGTGGCAGAGAAAAGGCAGACGTACACAGCATTCGCACACACTGCCTGATAATACCACACATATTACTGATGCTAGCTATCATCGAAAGTGAATTAACACAAAGTGTGTATTTTTAGAGAAAGTTTATTTCCAACTGTTACGTAGATGTTTGCAGCAGACGTCAGCGATGGCTCGCACAAAAAAGTCTTCCTTCGCTTTTTCCGATCGCTAAAACAGCAGCTAGTGCCCAAACAAACAAAAATGGCCCCTGCTGCCCTCGACCCCGGGTGCTAATGTTGGAAGAAACGCCGCTGAGATCACATTATTCAGCAACACAGCTCCTACAGCTTTTGTCTGACATTGTGCCTGCTGACACGCTGACTGCTAGACTGCACGGATATATACCCTGCTATAAACAGGAGTGATCAGCTGGGTAGATTTAACACTTCTCATCTGAGTGTTAGACCAAACAAAAAAGGCTTTTATGCTCTTAGTCTCTCACTTAAGAGTTCCACAAACGATAATTAATCTGCAAAATCCTAGACTAGTCTAGTCAAGTCATTTCTTTTGAGGAACTTTAAACACTAAATCCATTTCTATTTTAATTATTCTTCCTTCAAGAAGATGGAGAAGAGAGAGTGCAGTTATGTAATTATGTCTTATTGGCTTGTCTCTTCTGTGACTGCATATGCGCGTTTTCCATTGGAGATGTGATGGACAGTTGCAGATACTTCTGTATTTTACCCCACTCCTGAGTGCCACAGTGTCGGACCTATGGAGAGAGAACACGATGCAGATTGCATATATTTTACACTGCATTACATTTCCTAACTGGATATCACACTGGGTATTTTCATATCACACCATCTGAGGTAAAAGTGTTGAACAGTGACCCACAGAGATTATCTGTGTCTTACAGTGGTGAATATCATTTAATTATCTCAGGCTCAATCAGCCAATTAGCTCTGTGCACCTCGGCCATGACAGTTTTGGATCAGACCAATCAGAACACAGTAAAATGATTCATATGGAGACTTCAGCTGTCAATCATGTGCTTATTGATTAAGCTACAATGTCATATCAGCCTTTTCCCTGCCCAGCCCTGGTTTAGCTGGAGCTCAACTTAATCACAGTTATTAAGTGTGTTGTCACATGTTATAATGTGGTAATAACACGTGCTAACATTATATAACAGTGTAATAACAATGTGCAATACTGTTTTCACAGATATAGCGCTCTGATCCCGCCTGTAATCCACCCAAGGTAGAGCAGAGTGACGGTCACTATAATATTCCTTTTTAATTATTCATAGGTGACATCACAGGACGCCAATCGCTATGCCGACACATGACCTGGAGTTTACGTGCTGAAGTGCTCGTGGGATTTCTCTTGGCGGGTTTCGTGGGCTGAGTGTGAGGTGTTTGGGCTGAGTGTGAGGTGTTTGGGCTGAGTGTGAGGTGTTTAAAGGTTGGGCTGAGTGTGAGGTGTTTAAAGGTTGGGCTGAGTGTGAGGTGTTTAAAGGTTGGGCTGAGTGTGAGGTGTTTAAAGGTTGGGCTGAGTGTGAGGTGTTTAAAGGTTGGGCTGAGTGTGAGGTGTTTAAAGGTTGGGCTGAGTGTGAGGTGTTTAAAGGTTGGGCTGAGTGTGAGGTGTTCAAACGTTGGGCTGAGTGTGAGGTGTTTGGGCTGAGTGTGAGGTGTTTAAAGGTTGGGCTAAGTGTGAGGTGTTTGGGCTGAGTGTGAGGTGTTTAAAGGTTGGGCTGAGTGTGAGGTGTTCAAACGTTGGGCTAAGTGTGAGGTGTTTGGGCTGAGTGTGAGGTGTTTAAAGGTTGGGCTGAGTGTGAGGTGTTTAAAGGTTGGGCTGAGTGTGAGGTGTTTAAAGGTTGGGCTGAGTGTGAGGTGTTTAAAGGTTGGGCTGAGTGTGAGGTGTTTGGGCTGAGTGTGAGGTGTTTAAAGGTTGGGCTGAGTGTGAGGTGTTTGGGCTGAGTGTGAGGTGTTTAAAGGTTGGGCTGAGTGTGAGGTGTTTAAAGGTTGGGCTGAGTGTGAGGTGTTTAAAGGTTGGGCTGAGTGTGAGGTGTTTGGGCTGAGTGTGAGGTGTTTGGGCTGAGTGTGAGGTGTAAATTGCTGGATGTCATTAGAGGTGTAATCCAGAAAGGGCTGAAATGAGCACTTCAGAGGAGCGAGCTGCCCTTCACCTGGCGCTGCGAAAGCACTCAAACCTGTCATCAGCTAGCCACAGCCTAGCCACCTGTCATCACCTAGCCGCAGGCTAGGCGTGTGCAGAAGGGACATACATGTAGAATTACACTGTCTCGAATACTTGATCAGAGTGTGTGTGTGTGCATGTGTGTGTGTGTGTATGTGAGCGTGTGTGTGTGTGTGTGTGTGTGTGTGTGTGTGTGTGTGTGTGTGTTTGATCCTGTTTGGAGTTAGGATGGATAAACCACATCACAGCAGGACACAGGAAGGGAGGGGGAGGAGAGTGATATGAAGTGTTAGAGATAAGGAGAGCGGGGAGGGAGGGGGAGAGTGAAAGAGGGGGACAGAGAGGGGGAGAGTGAAAGGGAGGAGTTGAGAGGCAGAGGAAGAAGAACAGAGTAAGGGTAGATCTTGCAGTGGACTGAACCTTCCCAATCAGGAAAGATTATATCCATACACCCCGCTGAGTTCGCTCAATTTCACAAGTTCACAAAAGTCAGAAAACAAAAAAAAAAGTCAATTTGAAAGCCCTCTCTTGCGCTGAAGAGCAGGAGTTTGAACTCGAGCGCAGGTGTGTGCGAGCTGGCTGATAAAATGATACACCTGCTGGAGCCCACAGAATTACTGAGGCAAGCTGAGAGGCCAGGAATCAAATCACATCTCTGTGTGGAAACAGTCGCCACATTAAAAAAAGAAAGAAAGAAATAAACATTTTTATTGCAGCCAGACTGGTTATGCACCATTTAACTGTTTTAAAGAGGGACAGTACTGGTTCCTGGTAGATGAAGGATAGCATATGCTTAGCCATCTGTCATATTTATTTCAGCTGAGATTGTTTTGCGTGGGTAATTCAAAAAGGAAATAATGTCAGCTAAAATCGTTAGAAAGAGGTGTTTTATTATGTGAAACGCGTGCCTGAGTTCTTCGCTAAATCACCTTCAGGGTTACTGTAGTAAAATTCTGCCACACACCGTTACAGCTGATTCCACGGAAAAATCCCACACAATAAAATTCCAAACATATGGATGAGCTGCAGCAGTGAGTAGCATGTGGGAAGGTCGGCTCTTGTGCGTTTTTCCTTAATGGAAGTTTGGAACTCAAACAATCGTTTTTGTGAAGTGCTGTCTTTTTTTAATAACCATGCTTAAAAACGTTGAGACTGTGTGCGGAAAAAAAATCTCCACTACATGACTCGATAGAGGAAAGCGTGGAGTTTCTGCCCGTAAGCATGACTCAACAATTACTGGAGTTCGTTTCACTGTTCTGTAATTAATCACAGCTGTACGTCTACATCAAAAGACTAATTATGGTGACCTCTTCCAGCATTCCGCTGCCAAGACTATCTAAAAAAAGAAAAGACTGAAAAAGCAGCGTCTCCTGCAGCAATACTGATTGGAGTCTTTTTCAGTTGTAGCTTGTTGTCATGCCTCCTAGTTTGACTTAGTCTCTGATTACTCTCTGACCTAGCCTACGCTTACTGTGTGCACTGGACTTAATGTGTTCATGGCTATGAATAACATAGTGAGTTGCATAATGAGTATTCTACCTTATTGGAACTGTGTTGTGTAGCTGTTCCAATGACCTTTGGTATGCACTTATTGTACGTCGCTTTGGATAAAAGCGTCTGCCAGATGTTAATGTTCTCATGTTATTGAATAAAAGCGCTGGTGTGCTCCTCCTGTTTGTTAGCCCCTTATGGGAGCCTGATCGGGGAAAATGCCTGCTCTGTGTCTGAGAGGAGAAAGAGAACTAAGGAGGAGAAAGAGAACTAAGGACAGCAGACTACAGCGCATTGGGGCCCTCACCACAGATGCTGTTACACACAGTAAAATGAGCAGAGAGACAGACGCTGAGAGCCATCATTCAGAAAGCCATGCAGTGCCTGTTTAAAGATGGCAGAGTTTAAAGATGCTAGTGTTTAAAGATGGCAGAGTTTAAAGATGGTAGAGTTTAAAGACGGTAGAGTTTAAAGATGCTAGTGTTTAAAGATGGCAGAGTTTAAAGATGGCAGAGTTTAAAGATGGTAGAGTTTAAAGACGGTAGAGTTTAAAGATGGTAGAGTTTAAAGATGCTATTGTTTAAAGATGGCAGAGTTTAAAGATGGTAGAGTTTAAAGGTGATTGTGTTTAAAGATGGTAATGTTTAAAGATGGTGGAGCTTAAAGATGCTAGTGTTTAAAGATGGCAGTGTTTAAAGATGGTAGAGTTTAAATATGGTAGAGTTTAAAGATGCTAGTGTTTAAAGATGGCAGAGTTTAAAGATGGTAGAGTTTAAAGGTGATTGTGTTTAAAGATGGTAATGTTTAAAGATGGCAGTGTTTAAAGATGGTAGATTTTAAAGATGCTAGTGTTTAAAGATGGCAGTGTTTAAAGATGGTAGAGTTTAAAGATGCTAGTGTTTAAAGATGGCAGTGTTTAAAGATGGTAGACTTTAAAGATGCTAGTGTTTAAAGATGGCAGTGTTTAAAGATGGTAGTGCTGGCCTGGATTTTCTGTCTTTTGCTGAAGGAAAGATTTAATCCCTCATTGCGAGGTCCTGACACCTGTGCAGGGGATTCCAGGTGCTCAGGAATGTGCACACGCTCAGGAATGTGCACACGCTTGAATTTAGTTTTTTAAGCCCTGGCCCTTTGTCTCTCTGCATTTGAACTGTTCAGTTGCATTTTCAGGACTGGCTGTGAAATGCACAGAAGAGACAACATACAACACCAGAGAGATGGGAGAGCTGAGGAGAGCGCACGTCTGCCAGAGAACCTGCTGCCAATCAGCGCTTCTCTTTCAGAGAAGAGGGAGATGAAAAGGGAGAGAGTCAGAGAGTGGGAGAGATGGAGAGAGAGAAAGAGAGATAGAAAGGGAGAGAGAGACAGAGAGAGGGAGGGGGGAGAGATAGAGAAAAAGAGCAAGCGAGACAGGGAAGGACATGTAGATGGAAAGAGATAGCTGGAGGGAGAGATGGAGAGAGAGAGAGCAAGGGAGAGGGTGCCAAATCACACAGACTCCATCCCAACACTGTTAAACCTGCTTTGCTTTCATAAAGTGCTGAACGCTCCCGTTTCAGACGCTCTGAGGCTCACTGTTTTCATCCCTGTCTGAAGTGGCTTATTACCACATATTTTCCCAGTCTCCAGAGAGGCTGGGTGCTTGGGCTGATGGGTAATTTCGCCGCTGTCTGACTGCTCTGGTGCTGATATGTGCAGTTTTACCGATCGATTACTAACGGATTTATGCCAGTGATGTATGTTGGGTGCGGGTTCCCAACAATAAAAAATGCTTGTGTGTAAGAACATGAAATTTCCACTTAAAAAAAAAACGAAAAACAAAAACAAAGATAAATTCTTTCAACATCTCGGAACTCGCCTGTTCTCCCCCCACCTCTCTCCCTCTCCCCAGACCTCCTCAGCCTGGGCCGTCCGCCTGTTCTCCCCCCACCTCGCTCCCTCTCCCCAGACCTCCTCAGCCTGGGCCGTCCGCCTGTTCTCCCCCCACCTCGCTCCCTCTCCCCAGACTCCTCAGCCTGGGCCGTCCGCCTGTTCTACCCCACCTCTCTCCCTCTCCCCAGACCTCCTCAGCCTGGGCCGTCCGCCTGTTCTCCCCCCACCTCGCTCCCTCTCCCCAGACCTCCTCAGCCTGGGCCGTCCGCCTGTTCTCCCCCCACCTCTCTCCCTCTCCCCAGACCTCCTCAGCCTGGGCCGTCCGCCTGTTCTCCCCCATCTCTCTCCCTCTCCCCAGACCTCCTCAGCCTGGGCCGTCCGCCTGTTCTCCCCCCACCTCTCTCCCTCTCCCCAGGCTCCTCAGCCTGGGCCGTCCGCCTGTTCTCCCCCCACCTCGCTCCCTCTCCCCAGACCTCCTCAGCCTGGGCCGTCCGCTGTAGCGCTCAGCTCTGAGACAGTCTCTCACGCCCGGCGCCTCTCCGCCGTCCAGCCCAGCGCACGGGGGCGGCGGTAAAGCAGGACAGGGTGCTCCCGTCAGGCAGATGGGCGGCGGCTCCTCTCCCCTAAATGCGGGCTTTGTGCCCCAGCAGGCCTGCGCAAGCCCTGAGCTTTCAGTGGCTCCCACGCTGCCCAAACGCAGGGCACCCACCTCTAAAGTTCCTCATGATCAGATACGCTCCAGTGTGTACCGGCCACAGAGGGGCTGTTTTTCATTATTATTATTACCCAGTAGGAAAGAATTCGGTTGTTTTTATAAACTATTGACTGAAAACAGAAGTGTAAATATGGCTCCAATTCTTTAAGTCTCAGAATGCATCCGGTCCCCCCCTCCCCCCCAACCCCACCCCCAACCGACCCACAAATACCCCAAACAAATTTCCCTCTTGGAGGAACATTATATATTTTTATCACATTCTAAGACAGTAGAGAAATAAGATTTTTCAAAAATCGTTGGTTTGTCAGGCATTTTTTTCTTCTTTTTTTGAAAAGAGAAAACAGCTTTTCTCCTTTTCTTCATCTTGTCTTTCTCAAGAAGAATCTTGTTTCGAGTCGACAGGATGTCAATGCTGTCAGAATATTCTGGTTCCTGGAACTGGACAGGGAAGAGGCAGTTTCCGGCTCAAATCCGAGCCCCTGTCCTTGCAGGGAGAATTTTAAATGTGAGGGATCCTGACGGGGGGGGGGGGGGGGGGGGGGGGGCGGGGTGGCGGTGGGGGGGGCAGGCATAGTTTGAAGGGCCTGTACATTCTGACTCAAGGTTTCTGCTCTTTATTCTGTTATTAATTTAAAGAAACTCTGAAATGTTGGTGATCTTGCTGCCCCCCCCCCCCACCATTTTGATGCACAGAAGGGGGTGACGCGTGTGTAGTCCTGCACACAGTGTGCCCATCTAAAAATATAAATTTGTATTTCGTAAATGATTGTCAAAACCAGGAAGTCAAATCATCAACATCTTCTGAGAAAAGGATATTCCTTCTAATTAATTAATGAATTAATTAAGCCCTCCACAGGACTGGATAGCACTTTTCCTCCTGGTTTGATGGAAAATTGATTCCAGAGGTTCTGTCTGCAAGGCTGAAGTGGTCAGGAGTGAAGCTCAGAAAATTTCTTGGCCTTTTAAATATATGTGGCCAAAAGGCACTTTCTGTTATCGGCTGAAAAAATACATAGTTATAAATGTCAGACATAATGAGACATGGCAGGCAGACCTGTAGTTCTGCACAAATGCACACAAATTGGTGCAACTGCCTCTTTTTTCCTCTTTAGTAGCTGAGAGTTCACTTACTGAATCGGCCATTTAGAATCAGCGGCCGATGGGCAGTACATTCTCAACGAAGTAATTAACCCCTGATTCAATCCAAACCCATCACGAGGGAACTACAGTGCTGAGGGATTCTGGGAAGGCCTGCGTTTATTTGTTTTTGAGCCGATGGCCTGTTGCTTTTCAGATGAGGCTGTCCTTCTGCCAGCTGCATTAACAGCAGGAGATGCCGGCCCTGTCTGCACATTTTTGATGCGTGTCAACATACCGACTTCCTAAATGACCTAAATGACCTGCTGATTGAAACAACACCACAAAAACCCAAAAATAGCCCCCAAAAACTTCTAGTCTATCCTGCGGGCTCTGCGGCCTTCCAGGACTGGAGTTATACTTACAGACGCTGTGGCCCTCCAGGACTGGAGTTAAACCTGCAGGCACAGCGCCCCCTCCAGGACTGGAGTTAAAGCTTAAAGCCTGCAATGCCAATATATAAATGCTTTATACTCTGTTCTGGGGCCCCACAGTGTTTTCCGGCACTCGTTCCAACAATAATTACAACCTCTGAACTGTAACAAGCGGTTTATTGTTTTTAATTAAACACTTTTCATCTTTACTGAAGACTGATTTACCCTATTATGATGGCATTATGTCTGAAATAGCTTTGCATGAGCTGAGGAATAAGCATCTCAAATTCACATCCCAGAACTTTAATCACTCAGATACAGCGATGCTGTAACTTTTTGCAGTGCGCTGTATGACAAAAGACTCCTTTAGAAGGAGCTTTTTTAAAATTCATTTCATTATAGACCGACTTGCAAAATCATTGGGGCCCTAACTGCTTAAAGAAAGGACACCTGGTCATTGAAACTAACCTAAAGAAAAATGATGTTACAAACTAAATGTGTTTTAGACAGTGTTAATTGATCAGGATATTAGCTTCTGTAAAAAGTTGCAAACCCAGGGATAGATGTGAATGTGAGCAGTTCCCTTGGTGAGCAATCATTGGTTAAAAAAATAAGTAAATAAATAAAAATAGCAGTTTGGGATTACACAATAACCACCGCTGAGAAGCAGCCTTGGGAGCGCACTTTTTTATTTTTATTTTTTTTGGTGAGATGAAAGGATGGGTTCCATGGCCATCTGCAGAGAGACATGTTGCCACGGTGGCCTTGGCAACCAGAGTGAGCACGGGGATGGGGAAGCACGGTGACTGCAGCCTGAGACGGTTCAGCGGTCCCATAAACCACAGGTCACTCGGTCAGAGACGGGTCCGATTGCTGTGATTCAGAATCTGTTCCAGCATTCTGGTCTCATCCCCCCACCCCCACACCGCTCCCCCCCACCCCCACACCACTCCCCGCCGGACTCCCTGCGCTGTGCTGACTGCTGCCGGGGAATGGCAACACCTGAACGTCCGTCCTCCAAATGCAGGCGCCACTTTCACCGCACGGCAACCGCATGGCAACCACAGGGCAACCGCTCGGTAAACACACAGCAACCTCACAGTGCATACTAGCGGCCGGCAGTGCAGCTGTCAGTCAGACGGCCCACTCAGGGACTGTTGAGAGGCGGATCAGCTGTTAAAAGATGCAGAGTGATTGGTGGACAGTCGCCTGCCGCGAGCAGAGCGCTGTTGTGCGGATCTGTGAAGCGGGGCAGACTGACAGACTCCGCCGCTGGCGGTCCGACTGTGTGCCGCGCTGGGCTCGCTAAAAAAACCAACATCACACTTTCTGTCAGCGCTCAAACACCAGACAACTGGAGACTGTCAGGCATGGACAGCCAAAACACACTTTCACAACATAACATGGCTGTTTTTTACACTTCAGATATACTTTTTTCAAATAAACTCCATGGTTTTTTTGGTACACTACATTATGTATTTTTGTTTTATACTGCAGGAATGATTACAATATATCAGCAGATCAGCTCTGTGATAATATGGTTTCCATGTTAATTATTTGTAAGATTGTATGCTTTATAATGTACAAAAATAATTGTATTCATTTTGGAGACTAACTTTTGGAGAACATATACCAATGAAAAGATATTAATTCCCACTTACAAATGATGCAAACGTATGTTTTCATTAAACAGTTGATTTGTAGTGAAATATATGATTATTTTATGATTTACAGCAATGAGAAATTTCGACATTTTTGGGTAGATTTGGAGGCACTATGGGACACCAGGGTGCACTGCTTACAATTTGCTTCTTAGATTGTTAGTAGTTACTCATATCACCCTCAGATTTTGCACACTTGTTGTCAAGGAGTTTATGATCCCGGACATTTATGGTTTTAACCGGTTCATATAGGTGATCTCTCAGTATTTAATTTCAAATTTTATTTTTGCATTTTCACCAAGATAATTGCATTCGTGCCACTTTATGTTTACATAAATTAATTAAATGCAAGTCTCCGATGTGCACATCTGGAGTTATAAGCAGGAAACAGAACGCCCCCTAAATGGGTGAGGGTTGGCCTGACTCCGCATCTGCGTGAAGGGCTTAAGAGATGCATGTTTTTTTTTTTTTTAAACAATGCAAGCAGGACCAGGTGCCGCAGCGATCCAATTTCTACCTTTGAATCCGCAGAGCCTCTTCCATCAGAGGAAGGAAACCGAGGAGGCACAGTTCGTTATCCTTAATTATTCTGCTGCTTTCAGAGAAACGGTATTTTCTGAACAATGAGAGGATGATTAGGAAAGCGGACCATCACAGATGCTGATTCTTCCGAGTGGCCTGGAATTGAGCTTAAACAAAGGCGGCAGGTGATAGCTCCTGCTTCTGAATCAGACGTAATAACAGCAGGGGAAAACAAGGTGGCGTCCACCTCTCCGAAACCCGCCGGAGAGGGCGTACCGTGGAGCAACGAGGCAGGAAGTGGTGCGAGAGGTGCCTCGGAGGGACACTGTACGTGGGAGGTGCCTGCGTCAGACAATCGCCACGCAGCCCCGGCAACGAGCCGTCCGCAGCACGCTGACGTAGCGGGCTCCCGGGACAAAGACGGTTTCTCATCTCGTTTTCCTTCAAACCTTTCATTACATTATTACATTACAGGCATTTGGCAGACGCTCTTATCCAGAGCGACGTACAACAAAGTGTATAACCATAACCAGGAACAAGTATGACGAAACCCCTAGAGAGAAGTACCGGTCCAAGTGCAGGTAACAACCGCATAGTTCAACTTGGACCCTGAAGGTTAAACTGATTAACACTAAACAACGAGAACACGGCACCTTTCGGCACCTCTCTTTCCTCTCTCCCGGAACGCCTTCTTGAGTTGACCAGGTGTTTGTGGTGTTGGGTTTCCCGACACATTTCCACTTCCCTAGGTGACCCAAAGGTGTGTCCACTGTCTCTGGAGGAGGCCGGTCCTGACCCGTCCTCACACACCTCTGCAGCCCACGATCAGCGGTGTTAATTAACAAGCTCACACACTTGTGTTATTTCTGTTTCCCTCCTGCTTGCTCAGTTGCAGCTCACACACTTGTGTTATTTTTCTTCCTCTCCTGCTTGCTTTCTGATACTGAGCTAATGAATCTCCTGAAATGGCCTCTGTGTTCGCCAGACTGAGCTTTCGTCTCATTCTCTGTTTCTAAGCTCACTGCTAGTCGTTTTATCACATCAATAGACTCTCCTGCCTGTGCTGAATAAGTTTTGATGAAATTAGTTTGATAAAACACAGATTTAAACAAGGACCTGAATTCTCTTGAAGGTTTTTTTTAAAGAGGATTGTGAACAGAGAAGGGAAAAACTATAACTTACATGTACTTACCTCTGTCACACAGGGACATGTACTTACCTCTGTTACACGGGGACATGTACTTACCTTTGTTACACAGGGACATGTACTTGCCTCTGTTACACAGGGACATATTCTTACCTATGTCACACAGGGACATGTACTTACCTCTGCTACACAGGGACATGTACTTACCTCTGTTACACAGGGACATGTACTTACCTCTGTCACACAGGGACATGTACTTACCTCTGTTACACAGGGACATGTACTTACCTCTGTTACACAGGGATGTATGTGTGTGTGTGTGTATAAGCAAATGTGCATTCTGTTGTGCTTTTGTGAGGTGCATATAGGTCAGCTAGAAAGACAAAAATAGTGTAAAAGATTTTGAAAAAATTTGAAAGAAAAAAATCAAAAATTGTAATTTTTATTCTAAATGTAATGGCATGCCACAGTAGCCGCAGTAGCACTGTGCAATCAGTGACATTTGAAACAAACTCTGAAAAACCGAGCCCTTTCATCAGCAATCAGGGAAAGAGCTGGAATGACATGAAGGGATAATGGGGAGAGGAGTAATGTCAGTTATTACATGCGGATCAACCGAGCTTACCTTTCACCGGAAAGCCTCACGTCTTTGTTAACAAGTTATCTTAAGTCTAAATCTTTACTCTTTTCTTTCTAAAAGCTGAACATTGCTATTTTTTGGAGTCAGGTCCTGTTGTATGTGTAATCCTTGTTCTACACTTCTATTCTGTTCTATTTTTGTGTGGCTGTGGCATCTATGGGGCTTCAGCTAAATACAAAGAACCGAATCCATGGTTTCCACAGCATTTCCACAGCATGGTCCCCAACCCTAGTCCTGCAGAGCCGCAGGGTCCGCTGGGGTCCCCAGCCCTGGTCCCGGAGAGCCACAGGGTCTGTTGGGGTCCCCAACCCTGGTCTCGGAGAGTTGCAGGGTCCGGTGGGGTCCCCAGTCCTGATCCTGGAGAATAACAGATTGGGCTGGGGTCCCCAGCCCTGGTCGTGGAAAGCCACATAGTCGGCTGGCATTAGTTTTAGACTGCACTTAATTGATCAACTGAAGCACAGTGACCCCCACCAATCTAAAGGCTTTCAGTGTCCTTTTGAAGTTCCATTCCCCCATCAAAGCACCCTTAAAACTGGAACCACCAACAACCAAGTGAAATAAAACAAACCTCACTATTGCTAAAAAAACAAAAGTTTTCTCAGGACCTGCTATTTCAGTTCCAAACCCAACTCAAACTGAGAAAGCTGATCCATACTTATATAAAATATGAAACTCCGGATTCATTCAAACCTGCCTCACCATCTGAAAGAGATTTAAGCATTGAATGAAAAAGTCTACTTCCGTATTCAATAACGTCAGTTCTGCCCTCGTAAGGATGGTGTAACAAAAGGCGTTTTTCATCCTGGCTGAGATTCAATGAACGTTTGTCCTTAACTTTCAATCACAGTTGAATGGCAGGTTTTTTCTTCTTCATGAACAGTTTTGCAAGTTAATTTTGTGGATTTTGTGAACTTGCCGAACGAATGAAAAAGAAGGGAAAGAGAAACTTTAATTTAAAGTGTTGAATCCACTGTCTGTTCCGAGCAGAAAGACACTTTTCTTGCTTCAGAGATTTTTTGACCGCGGCCGTTTGAGCCTGTATCTGAGCAGGATGCAGAATTTTACTGGAAACATGGACACGACGCTTTATGCTTGCCAGAGTTTCTCAAAAAAGAACAAAATTCAAGCACCCCAGCCCCAAATGTTATTATTTTCAAAAACCTCAGAGTCCTAGTTTTTATTTAGCTGATATTGAGGACCTGTGTGGGAAGCCTAGTTTCCTCCGTGCACACAAGTGAAGAAATTGCACTCATCGTTTGTTATTGTATCAGATGTGTGTGTGTGTGTGTGTTTGTGTGTGTGTTGGTGTGTGTGTGTAAGTGAACACCAAGAGAGAGAGAGAGAGAGAATAGGACACTGGGCAGACCTTTGACCTCTATGACCTTTGACCTGGGATTTACTGTATTTATGAACACAGCTGTTCCCTCCAAACATTACAGAGTTTGTGTTATCATTACCGATATCATCATAACACAAATGCCAGCAAAATGTATTAATGAAAAGATTTATCTTTCCCCCCCTAAAGGAAGATAAATTATGATTTGCCTGGTTTATTTCCAAATGAGATATAGTTCCTCCCCCCGGCGAATATTCTGCCCACTCCAGTGACTAATCAGACAGCAGTATTGCTTTACCTTGTGGGGAAAATGGAAAATAGGGGCCACTATATATTCTATGATCTGCATCTGTCCATCTCTCCATCTGTGTGTCTCTCCATCTCTCCATCTCTCCATGTCTGCATCTGTCATCTCTCTGTCTGTGTATCTCTCCATCTCTCCATGTCTGCATCTGTCCATCTCTTCATTTGTGTATCTCTCCATCTCTCCATGTTTGCATCTGTGCTGCCCAGTGATCTGGACCCGAGCATTTTCCCAGGATCAATAGAAACCAAGCGGTCTGAATTGCTCTCTGTGTAACCTGACTGAATGATTTATTCAGCCCATTAGAAGAAACAGAAAAATACATGCTCAAAAAGAGGGTTGCATGTACACGCACACACACGCACGCACACACACACACACGCACACACACACACGCACGCACACACACGCACACACACACACACACACGCACACACACACACACGCACACACACACACGCACACACACGCACGCACACACACACACACGCACACACACACGCACACACACGCACGCACGCACACGCACACACACGCACGCACACACGCACACACACGCACACACACGCACGCACGCACACGCACACACACGCACGCACACACACACACACACACACATGCAATACATACAATACACACACGCATGAACATAAACACACACACGCAAACATCATCTCCTCCTTCCCCGCTGCCCCACTAATAACACAGTTAAGTGCGCTGAAATGGCTGTAAAATATATGCCAGCTAAAAGAGGTTGCATGCTAGCAGTGGGCTCAAATCAAAGAGACTTTTGAAAATAATGAATGATGAAAAAGGATGAAACATAACCTCCCGGGAGACCGATGAAGGCGCTCTCGCGCTGGACGAGGATCCGGAGGGCTGTCTGAGCTCCGCTAATTTACCGCCACGCTGGCTCGGCTGCGATCCGCACGCCGCGGTAATAACGCCGATAATCAGGCTGTTTAGTCTGGAGGAGCGGGACGCCGCGGGGCTACGGAGCGCGACTAGGCCCCGCCCCCCTCCCACAGGAACACCGCCCTGCGGGACTAGGCCCCGCCCCCCTCCCACAGGAACACTGCTGTGCGCGACTAGGCCCCGTCCCCCCACAGGAACACCGCCGTGCGCGACTAGGCCCCGCCCCCCCACAGGAACACCGCCGTGTGAGACTAGGCCCCGCCCCCCCCTCAGGAACACCGCCCTGCGGGACTAGGCTTCGCCCCCCACAGGAACACCGCCCTGCGGGACTAGGCCCCGCCCCCCCACAGGAACACCGCCGTGCAGGACTAGGCCCCGCCCCCCTCAGGAACACCGCCGTGCGGGACTAGGCTCCGCCCCCCACAGGAACACCGCCGTGCGCGACTAGGCCCCGCCCCCCTCCCACAGGAACACCGCCCTGCGGGACTAGGCCCCGCCCCCCTCAGGAACACCGCCGTGCGCGACTAGGCTCCGCCCCCCTCAGGAACACCGCAGTGCGCGACTAGGCTCCGCCCCCCTCAGGAACACCGCCGTGCGGGACTAGGCTCCGCCCCCCTCAGGAACACCGCCATGCGGGACTAGGCTCCGCCCCCCCACAGGAACACCGCCGTGCGGGACTAGGCCCCGCCCCCCTCAGGAACATCGCCGTGCGGGACTAGGCCCCGCCCCCCTCAGGAACACCGCCATGTGAGACTAGGCCCCGCCCCCCCGCAGGAACACAGCCGTGTGAGACTAGGCCCCGCCCCCCTCCCACAGGAACACCGCCGTGCGGGACTAGGCCCCGCCCCCCCACAGGAACACCGCCGTGCGTGACTAGGCCCCGCCCCCCTCCCACAGGAACACCGCCGTGCGGGACTAGGCCCCGCCCCCCCACAGGAACACCGCCGTGCGTGACTAGGCCCCGCCCCCCTCCCACAGGAACACCGCCGTGCGGGACTAGGCCCCGCCCCCCTCAGGAACATCGCCGTGCGGGACTAGGCCCCGCCCCCCTCAGGAACACCGCCCTGCGGGACTAGGCCCCGCCCCCCCACAGGAACACCGCCCTGCGGGACTAGGCCCCGCCCCCCTCAGGAACACCGCCCTGCGGGACTAGGCCCCGCCCCCCTCAGGAACACCGCCCTGCGGGACTAGGCCCCGCCCCCCTCAGGAACACCGCCCTGCGGGACTAGGCTCCGCCCCCCTCAGGAACACCGCCATGCGGGACTAGGCTCCGCCCCCCCACAGGAACACCGCCGTGCGGGACTAGGCCCCGCCCCCCTCAGGAACATCGCCGTGCGGGACTAGGCCCCGCCCCCCTCAGGAACACCGCCATGTGAGACTAGGCCCCGCCCCCCCCGCAGGAACACCGCCGTGTGAGACTAGGCCCCGCCCCCCCGCAGGAACACAGCCGTGTGAGACTAGGCCCCGCCCCCCTCAGGAACACCGCCGTGCGGGACTAGGCCCCGCCCCCCTCAGGAACACTGCCGTGCGGGACTAGGCCCCGCCCCCCTCAGGAACACCGCCGTGCGCAACTAGGCTCCGCCCCCCTCAGGAACACCGCCGTGCGCAACTAGGCCCCGCCCCCCTCAGGAACACCGCCGTGCGGGACTAGGCTCCGCCCCCCTCAGGAACATCGCCGTGCGGGACACACAGTTGTGGAGCTGGGCTCCGGTCCCAGAGGTGCGACTCCCGAAAGGGTCTGTACCCTTCTGTGTGTTGTCTTCAAAGGCTTAATGACCTTCTTCTTCTTCTGGTTCTTATCACCCTGCTGCCTCCCCGTGTGTAAGGCAGCAAGGTGAGAAGATAAATAAGCCTGTGGTGTGTGTGCCACAGGGACCCAATTAGACAGAATGCGCATAATAAAACTGTGGTTCAGTCTGTGGTGTACAGAATATGCTGGGGTTCAGTCTGTGGTGTACAGAATATGCTGGGGTTCAGTCTGTGGTTGTATTCTGGGGGGGGGGGGGAAGGGGGATTGGGGGTTGGGAATGGAACCGATGTTCCAGGAACCTGTACTCACTGGATCATGTCAAACCAGAGACAGTGGTTCTTTTGTTTAAACAGCTCGTCTCCGTGGCAACACGCGGAATCACACGGAAAATGTTTATGCCATGTGTTCCTGCTGTATATGTCCAGCAATTTCTCACTGATGCCTAAGTACTAAGCACCTAAGTGCTGACCTATGTAGCAGCTGCATAATTCCTATATAACACCTTTATAAACACTGCATAAGCATTTATAAGCATTCATACTCAGTGACGTAGTGCGCTGTAGTTTTTTCCCCAGCTATATCTCACAGGATTTTCTATGAGAGGAGAGCCTTGGTTGTGCATGCTGTATGCAGGACAGGGCCCGACGCAGGCGGTGTCACAGCTTTCTAAACGGGCGTGACATTATCACAAAACCGTCGTGTCGTTCAGCGTACCTCAGCTTTGCGCCTTTTCATTATAAAGTTGTCATTGTGTAACCAGGGCCCCCTGATGACAGATAACACAATGCCAATACTGGCTCAGTGACTCCCACAGCGATGCACGCGCACAGCGCTGCCATCAACATATCGCCTCCTCAGCTGTTTTCAGTAACGTGTCAATCACTGACGGGCCCTTTGTTAATGCAGGGACGTTTGACACAAGATTAAATCAAAGACTTCATCCACCTGCCAATCAGAACTGCGTAAATACTGCGTTCCAAGCACACAGCTCTGCTGGCATAGGTTCTTTTTTTCCTTCAATTTTATCTATTTTCTGCTCATTTAGAAAATGCTACAACCTCTTCTGTCAGTTTGAGAGAGTACAGTCCGCTCCTCCCTGTCAGTTACAGACGTGCGGGGGGTGAGTGTTGTGAGGAGGTTGGTGTGGTTTGGGGGTGAGTGTGGTGCGGGGGTGAGTTTGGGGGTGAGTGTGGTGTGGGGGTTAGTGTGGTTTCGGGGTGAGTGTGGTGCGGGGGTGAGTGTGGTGCACACTGACGTGTGGGGGTGAGTATGGTGCGGGGCTGAGTGTGGTGTGGGGATGAGTGTGATGTGGGGGTGAGTGTGGTGTGGGGGTGAGTGTGGTTCGGGGATGAGTGTGATGTGGGGGTGAGAGCGGGGGTGAGTGTGGTGGGGGGTGAGAGCGGGGGTGAGTGTGAGTGGGAGGGTGAGTGCGGGGGTGAGTGTGATGTGGGGATGAGTGTGGTGTGAGGGTGAGTGTGGTGGGGGTGAGAGGGGGGGTGAGTGGGGGGTGAGAGCGGGGTTAGTGTGGGGGTGAGTGTGGTGGGGGGTGAGTGTGAGGGTGAGTGTGGTGGGGGGTGAGTGGGGAGGTGAGTGTGGTGGGGGGTGAGTGTGCTGGAGAGGCTGTTTGAGCTGAATGCCTCAGACAGTCAGACAGGCAGAATGAATGCATTCTCATCTCTGCAGTTATTATGAGTGCGGCTGTGTGCTGAACACAGGAGATGGAATTTAATATGAATTCTGACACTGTAATTTTGAAAGTGGATGGTCTGTGATGTTATCATTACTACCATCCGTTTATGCGGATTCTCTTCTTTTCTAACAGAGACGGAAACCTTCCTTCCAAAGCTTTCATTTATGCAATTTTTTTATTCATAAGCAAATTGAGGATACAGAGATTGGGAAGGCTCGGGGGCCGGTGTCCCGGCTGATAAATACAGGATGATGGATTGAGGCTTCTGGAGGGTGCAAAAACAGCAGTAATGACGGGCCCCTCGGGCCCCGGCTGTGTGGTACATTAGCACGTCGTTACCAACACAACTGCCCTTTCTGTGCCTGTTCCCTCTGGAGGGAGGAACAGGCACCTGAAGCCAGAGACCCACTCATCAAATGCCTCCAATTATTTTAAGTGGTTCTTGGTGGGTGTAAAAAATGTGTATACTATTGCTTACTTTATGTAAATATATAAACTGCACTTGGCTACCTTTTGTCTGGCTAAAAAAAAGTGTGTACATGGGCGAGAGCACCGTAAAAAAACATCATGAAACCACTTGGGTTCTCTGGTGATTCCGTAAACTTAATCGAACATATAACGGCATCGTGAATTTTGACTGAATTCTGGTTTTGTGGCATATAAAAAGCCAAGTGCTGATCTGTGCTGCTATTGGCCAACTCTGAAGGAAGGAGGCAGAAGCCTGGGGTTTGATTGGCTGTGATCATACGGAGATCATGTCAGCGCTGGTTTTGAATGGGTGAAATAAGAGCCTTTCAAAGTGAGCCCGCTTTTATAGTTGCATATTCGTATGATGCAAATTGGGGAGCTCCCCCCCAAGAATATAATTACCCTTGGAGTTCCTCTAGCAGATTTTTCCAGGACAGGACATGGATATCTACAGGACAGCCGTGCTGTAAGTGCTGATGATCACATTAGCGGTGGGTAGCTCAATTATCCATCAAACACTGATGAGCAATTGATTTACCCTGAAGTTCCCCTTTTTGAGATAATGAAATTGGAAACCTGTGATTGTCTCAGAGCCAGGCGAGCGGTCATGTCGGGTTTAATGACCTTAACGATCTCCACCCACAGTGCCGCTCTCTCACTCACTCGCTCATCCACGGGTCAACATCCGTTTATTTGGTTTGAGTCTTTAGACGGATTTTTCCATCAATTGTGTGCATCTGTCTAAAGTGCCCTACAAGCCTTCTGAGTTATCCGGGGTTTCCTAGCCCAGATCCCCTGCTTAGCTCCTGATAACTCTAAAGCGTTATTCTTAAATAATTTAGGCTTTTAATTAATTATTACCCAGCCTGAATTTATTTTTGTAATAATTTATATGTTGTTTTTTTAGTTTACATTTTAGGGCAGCTGTAATTGCTTGATTTATGTCAAAAATAGTTCAATTATGTATTTGTTTTTTGCATTAAAAATATCCTTTGCACAGTTTAATATTACATTACAGCCACATAATTGCCTGTCCCTGAGCGGTTTTCCACAGTCTCCTGGCATATAATTAATTAAACGCAAATCAAATGTTCACGTACTTAGGAAAGGGAAAATAATGAATGGCTTGTTTTCATTTGATGCTTAGCATTACATTTTTTTTTAACAATAAAATGTTTATCCCTCTTAAATAGAATGAACAGGACTTAATAGAATTTCACTGAAACACATCAGCTAACATTCCGAATGTGTCTTTAATCACAGGTTATAACCCCCTGGTTCGCTCGTGTGGAGACAGGTTTGATTACTGACGAGTTTCGCAGAGAAGCACACAATGCCGTTAAAGTGGCAGATACGTGGGGTCAGGATTGTTCCTCAGAATCTAAAATAATCTGGAAGCAGCTGATGAACAGCTGTGGGCCATGATCACAGACGCTTGGGAAGCATTCCGATTGGCTTAGTTCAGTGTGGCCACTCATCAGCAGGGAAGCGTTCTGATTGGCTGAGTTCAGTGTGGCCACTCATCAGCAGGGAAGCGTTCTGATTGGCTGAGTTCAGTGTGGCCACTCATCAGCAGGGAAGCGTTCTGATTGGCTGAGGTCAGTATGGCCACTCATCAGCAGGGAAGCGTTCTGATTGGCTGAGTTCAGTGTGGCTCTGGTGGCCAGACGGGGAGTCTGATATGTGTTCCAGAAAGCCTTCACCTTATCGCTACAACATACACGTATGTATTAAACACCCAGCAGGGACACCCTAAAAACACCCCACAGAAACACCCTAAAAACTCCCCACAGAAACACCCTAAAAACTCCCCACAGAAACTCCCTAAAAACTCCCCACAGAAACACCCTAAAACTCTCCAGAGAAACTCTCCACAAAAAAATGATCTGCAGTAACACTTGACTGTTTTATTTTGCCAAATGGGTGTTTGTCAGCTCTGGTATGGGACCTGTCCAGTCGCACTAACAGTGGCTCAGAGCAGAGCATCTTTGATAAACTTTAATTCAGCTCTAATCTGTGCACTAATGTTCCTGTTGCTCTCATGAATCCATCTTGTGTGTCTCTGACACAGGTATGTCTCTAGCACAGGTGCGTCTCATGCACAGGTAAGTCTCTAGCACAGGTGTGTGAGAGTAAGATTAGGCCTAGGGAGGTGAGGGGTGAGGAGGGAGGTGCTAATAGGCCTCATTTCATTTGAACCCCCCAAACAGCCAACAGGTGACACCCACGCGTGAACCATCATCCCAACCGATCCCCTCTGTGTGACACCTGGCCTCCACCTGTCTGCTACGCTTATTAATGAGATATTTTACTGCTGCCTCTCCCCCTCACTGACTCTGCTTCCTGTACCACCCCCCCCCCCCCCACCCCAAATCAAATTATCACCTCATAAAAAATGACTTCAGCAAGACCCCTGCTGCCCCGGCCAGAAGGACACGCTTAATCTGCCAAAATAAATAAATGAATAAATCTGTAAAAAAAATACAGGAGAGACAGAAGAAGCGTTTTGATATTCAAATTGATGTGTGCATACGCTGCTACTGCATAATCTCTGCTGGTTTACTTCAGTGAGACGAGACTGCCCCAAACCCCCCCTTCCCCCCCCCCCCCTTTGAGATCAAAGCTAGTGGTGTGCTGTAAGAGTCTGGCCTGGAGTTTTCCAGCAGTTAAACATTTATCTTCTTGCATGTAATGTTTGCTCACTCAAATTTTTATTTATTAAATTTTTTTTTGTTTGGTGGATAAAGCAAGTGTTTTCCAACATGGCCTCTTCCAACATGGCTGCTTCCAACATGACCTCTTCCAACATGGCTGTTTCCAACATGGCCGCCGGCTTTCATTAAAGGCAATGATAATATCTCCATACCTCCGGGGCCTCCAGAAGCAGCCTTTAATATTTTTGAAGGCATATGCATTTTTTAACGAGTCTTTTGAACTTGAACTTTTTTATAATTTACTGTATTTTGAGAACACGTCGTTATTTTACAAATAATTCACACCCATTAAAAGGAAATCAGCTTAGGGTGTTTCACAGGCTTGGACGTATCCACATTTCAAATGGGATTAATACAGCATTAGGCAGCTTCAAATTTCGCTTTTATGCAAGTAATTCTAATTTTACACTATTTACCACTAAGAGCTGCTTGTGTTATGATTATTATTATTATTATTGCTATTATTATTGTGATGAGCACTCATGTGAATAAGAGAAGGCATGATGAGCACTCATGAGGAAGAGGAGGAGTGATGAGGGCTGCACGCTGCCTGGAGAGGAAGGGTCTGAGAGGAATGGGCCGGCGCCCCCTCGCTGGCGGGACGCGCTCGCTCCGGGGTTATTAGTTACCCAGAAGCCCTCGTTCATCGCCCACATGACTGCCGCGCCGCGCAGAGGCTCCATTTTTATCCTTTATGATGACGAGTGTGAGTCTGGGCTGGGGGCTCTTTCAGCCTCTCTCTCCGTAATGAATGTGCTCATGCTGCTCCACTCCTCTCCTATCTGCTCTCCCCCTCTTCTTCTATCCTCTCCTCCTCTCTCCCCCTCTCCTCATCTCCCCTCCTCTTCTCTCACCTCATCTCTCCTCTCCTTTCCTCCTCTTCTCTCCTGTCCCCTCCTCTCTGCTCCTTCTCTCCTCTCTTTTCCTCTTCTCTCTTCTCTCATCTCTCCTCTCCTCTCCTCTCCCCTGCGTTTCTCTCATCTCTCCTCTCCTTCCCTTTTCTCCTTTTCTCTCCTCTCCCCTCCTCTCCTCTTCTGTCTCCCTCTCCCCTTCTCTCCTCTCTTCTCCTCTTCTCTCCAACCCCCCCCACTCCTCTCCTTTTTTCTCCTCCTCTTCCCTCCTCTCCTGTTCTCCTTCTCTCAGACACTGTTGGCAAGGTAAGGAACCGAGTGCAGAGAAGCACAGGAGGCAGAAGGTAGAGAATAATGAGGATCTTTAATGACCATGAAGCAAATCAACAAACAGGAATGTGCATGAAAACCTTGAAACAAACTAGGGAACGAGGGAACAGGGGGAGAGAGATAACTGGAGGGAACGAGAGAACGGGAGAAACGAATAAGCTGAAGAATCACAAGAGTCAGACAGGCGAGCGAAGCAAGCGCCAAATTGGCACAGGTGGAACACACAGAGGCTCAGGTGAACACAATAAGGAAACACAACCGGGCAGAACTGAAACACTGATACAGTAGCAGAAAGCTATTAGCTGAACAAGGAGAGAAACACTGAGAGCTGCTGGCCTGGGGGTGGAACTGGAAACGAAACACAGAGAACTCAGAAGTTATGCCTTTGCGTTCTGTTTTAGCGCTCACACTCATAAAACACAGAAACACAGACCCACTGCAAACAGGGTCTAACCATAGCATAACATAACAAACATAACACAATACACAACACATCACAACACAACACAGCACAGAACACAGCACAGCATGACACACAACGCAGCATAACACAGCACAACACACCACAGCACAGCACAACACAGCAATACAGCGAGCCCAGCCCCAGTGTAGGCAGGTATATGACTGATCCCCCAGGGTAGGCAGGTATATGACTGATCCCCCAGGGTAGGTAGGTATATGACTGATCCCCCAGGGTAGGCAGGTATATGACTGATCCTCCAGGGTAGGCAGGTATATGACTGATCCTCCAGGGTAGGTAGGTATATGACTGATCCCCCAGGGTAGGTAGGTATATGACTGATCCCCCAGGGTAGGCAGGTATATGACTGATCCTCCAGGGTAGGCAGGTATATGACTGATCCTCCAGGGTAGGTAGGCATATGACTGATCCCCCAGGCTAGGCAGGTATATGACTGATCCCCCAGGGTAGGTAGGCATATGACTGATCCCCCAGGGTAGGCAGGTATATGATGATCCCCCAGGGTAGGCAGGTATATGACTGATCCCCCAGGCTAGGCAGGTATATGACTGATCCCCCAGATTAGAAAGGTATACGACTGATCCCCCAGATTAGAAAGGTATACGACTGATCCCCCAGATTAGAAAGGTATACGACTGATCCCCCAGGGCTGTTCTGGGCAGTGCCCTGGCCCTCAGCCTGCTGGTTATGGCGGGAGAGAGAGAGAGAGAGAGAGAGAGAGAGAGGGAGAGAGAGAGGGAGAGAGAGAGAAGGAGAGAGAGAGAGAGAGAGAGAGAGAGAGAGAGAGCGGGAGAGAGAGAGATGTCAGTGTGTGCTCTTTTTATTACAGTGATTTTAATGAAAGGTGCAGTCACCTGGGAGTAACCCTCTGTGCCCTTTAATATTCCTGTAAATTCACCGTTTTTAAGGTTCAGCGGTGCTCAGTCTGAATGCATTTAATGGAGAGGAGGGTTAGTGGAAGAGCCGCAGCCAAGATTCACAGCTCACTGAGTCTGCTGCGGGTTTAATGCCATGACATCTCCGTCTGGCTTCCAGTGAGGACAGGGCGTTCCACACTCTTAATCTGCGAGTTTAACACAGCTGGAGTGTAAGAGTGTGTGTAAGAGTGTGACACACGTAGCTGCAGTTCTGCAGTAGTGTAAGTGTGTTACACACTCAGCTGCAGTAGTGTAAGTGTGTTACACACTTAGCTGCAGTTCTGCAGTAGTGTAAGTGCGTTACACACTTAGCTGCAGTTCTGCAGTAGTGTAAGTGCGTTACACACTTTGCTGCAGTTCTGCAGTAGTGTAAGTGCGTTACACACTTAGCTGCAGTTCTGCAGTAGTGTAAGTGTGTTACACACTTAGCTGCAGTAGTGTAAGTGTGTTACACACTTAGCTGCAGTAGTGTAAGAGTGTGACACACTTAGCTGCAGTTCTTGAGTAAGAGGAAACAGTGAGGCTCAGGGTTCTGAGTGGGGGTGGAGTATCTCTTCAC
>NC_049201.1:1225691-1245691 GCF_013347855.1 Anguilla anguilla
AGTCACTGATTAGATGCTCTTATCAAGAGCAACTTACATTACATTACATTTCATGCTTGTACTAAATATGAAATGCAGTAGCACATAATCACATTCGCAAAACCATAGAGAAACTACTGAGACATAGGAGAACAGCGATGTCACTTCATGTACCGCTATTTTCAACATTCCTTCTGCATTCTCCCAGGCCTGCACCCCGAGTCCTCCTCCTCCCAAACCTTAATTCCTCACTTCCTGTTTCCTGTCAGATATGCCCGCCCTACTCGTGATCTTCTTCGTCTTCCCAATGCCTCATTAAATATTTGAATACATGAAATATTAATAACCTCTGTTTCCCGTTTGCCCTTTACTGAAACACCTTGGCATGCCCCCCCATACCCCCAAAACCCCCGGAAAGAGAGAGAAAGAGGAGAGAGAAAGGGGAGTGATAGAGGTAGACAGAAGGAGAGAGAAAAGGGGAAGTGATAGAGGTAGAGAGAAAAGGAGAGAGAGAGAGAGAGAGAAAGTTGGTGGGCTTCTCTGAGTATAAAAACATTCTTATATGAATATGACCATGTCTATTAATATCTCTCTGTCTGGTTCAGCAGCTGCCCGTCTATTTTATTGTTTTCAGTTTTATTAAACTTCCTGTGTGAGTCTCTCAGTGGGGCTCTCTGCTTTATTAGACTTCCTGTGCGAGTTTCTCAGTGTGGCCCTCTGCTTTATTATACTTCCTGTGTGAGTCTCTCAGTGTGGCCCTCTGCTTTATTAGACTTCCTGTGTGAGTCTCTCAGTGTGGCCCTCTGCTTTATTAGACTTCCTGTGCGAGTTTCTCAGTGTGGCCCTCTGCTTTATTATACTTCCTGTGTGAGTCTCTCAGTGTGGCCCTCTGCTTTATTAGACTTTCTGTGTGAGTCTCTCAGTGTGGCCCTCTGCTTTATTAGACTTCCTGTGTGAGTCTCTCAGTGTGGCCCTCTGCTTTATTAGACTTCCTGTGAGAGTTTCTCAGTGTGGCCCTCTGCTTTATTAGACTTTCTGTGTGAGTCTCTCAGTGTGGCCCTCTGCTTTATTAGACTTCCTGTGTGAGTCTCTCAGTGTGGCCCTCTGCTTTATTAGACTTCCTGTGAGAGTCTCTCAGTGTGGCCCTCTGCTTTATTAGACTTTCTGTGCGAGTTTCTCAGTGTGGCCCTCTGCTTTATTAGACTTTCTGTGTGAGTCTCTCAGTGTGGCCCTCTGCTTTATTAGACTTCCTGTGAGAGTCTCTCAGTGTGGCCCTCTGCTTTATTAGACTTCCTGTGAGAGTTTCTCAGTGTGGCCCTCTGCTTTATTAGACTTCCTGTGTGAGTCTCTCAGTGTGGCCCTCTGCTTTATTAGACTTCCTGTGTGAGTCTCTCAGTGTGGCCCTCTGCTTTATTAGACTTCCTGTGAGAGTCTCTCAGTGTGGCCCTCTGCTTTATTAGACTTCCTGTGAGAGTCTCTCAGTGTGGCCCTCTGCTTTATTAGACTTCCTGTGTGAGTCTCTCAGTGTGGCCCTCTGCTTTATTAGACTTCCTGTGTGGCTGAAGAACAGCGCGCATGCGCAGGGTTTGATTGTCAGGTGGAGTGGCGCTGTCGCCATCACCGTGAGCGAGGCTACAGGAAGCCTTCTGACAGGAAACAGGAAATGAAAACGCGTGGGACTGTCGACCTCCTGCGACCTCCGGTCCGGTCTGAGCGCCCCTGAACGTGTCCGACGGGACCGTACCTGTCAGGGAACGCAGAGCTGCCCTGACACCTGAGCCACAGGTGCCTCCACCCTCTGATCTCACCTGTCCTGTCTCCGTGGTAACGAGGACGGTCTCCATCACAGCGGGGAACAGGCGCATTACCCAACCTGCTCCGGAGAGCTGCTTCTCCCCAGATGGAGCCTGCCAGAAGCTGCTAATCTGCATAAAAACCACACAAATAAATAAAAATAAAACCTGCTAAACCCAGCAGACGTGCTTACGCATCTCCTCAGGATGGGGCTTTATTTTGCTTTGTGTATTTCTAACCTCAGACACACCGTCTGTGGCAGAGTCTGTCGAACGCTGCTCATCCCTGTGAACTGTGGCACGCTGCGGCCTCTATCTGCAACGCCCTGGCGAGGAGGCGCGGGCGAAAAGTCTGTTATTCCGGCACGTATCGTCAAATAAACTCATCTGTTGGTGTGTTTGTTGTGATTATACTGGAGGTGTAAACAACCAAGCCCTATTGGCCCATTGCAGCTCATGAAAAGAATTGTCTCCATGGCAACCTGTGACCCCCCCCCCCCCCCGCTCCAGAGGAGCGGTGCATTAGCGTTCTGAGGACGGACGCCTCTGAGACACAAGAGCAGAAAAACACTTCGCTGTTGCTCATAGTTTAAAACGCCTCGGCTGAAAAGCATGGAAAAATGCCAGCCTGGAATAATGAGGTGTGTAAACGCCTGCTCCCGCAAGATCAGAGCCCGCGAAACAGCCGGAATTATAATAATTATAACAACGGGGCTGTTAATAAGCTCGCGGAGTAAAGAAATTAGCGGGTTCAGTTCTCTGGTGAGTGGGGCACATCTCCCAAACCCCTTACTTAAGCACCCAGCTGTATGAATGGATTCGCAGAGCTGACGGGAGTTAAGTAAATCATGAGCCTGAGAATAATATACCTCCCAGTTCTGTAAATAAGGAACCTGAGAATAATATACCTCCCAGTTCTGTAAATGAGGAACCTGGGAATAATATACCTCCCAGTTCCTGGAATGGGAGCTAGGTAAATCAGGAACCTGAGAATAATATACCTCCCAGTTCCTGGAATGGGAGCTAGGTAAATCAGGAACCTGAGAATAATATACCTCCCAGTTCTGTAAATGAGGAACCTGAGAATAATATACCTCCCAGTTCTGTAAATGAGGAACCTGAGAATAATATACCTCCCAGTTCCTGGAATGGGAGCTAGGTAAATAAGGAACCTGAGAATAATATACCTCCCAGTTCCTGGAATGGGAGCTAGGTAAATCAGGAACCTGAGAATAATATACCTCCCAGTTCCTGGAATGGGAGCTAGGTAAATCAGGAACCTGAGAATAATATACCTCCCAGTTCCTGGAATGGGAGCTAGGTAAATCAGGAACCTGAGAATAATATACCTCCCAGTTTCCACTGCTTCTTCTGAATGGATAAATATTGCACTGCTCCCAAAAGTGAAGATTTATGCAAATTGGGAGCTTGTAACTTCAGCAAAATGATCCAAATTTTAATATTAGCAAAACAATGTAACAATCCAACTGACCAATAATTCACTTATGTATTTAAGTAATAGCTAACAGAGAATTATTTATTATGACATATTTCTGGATTGTTATATGCTGTTAATAGGGCGTGGCGCAAAAACCGGAAATTATTAATTGCATTTATGCAAAGGAAAATGTAGCCATGTATAATATTCCTGTAATATCTCACATCTCATATGTCATAATATAATCATATATAGTACATATCATATTAATATATCAAGTGAAGCTTACTGTTCTTTTATATCCATATTCTCAGCACCGTCAGAGCTGGGCTGTCCAGCTCTGCTTGTTTAAAGTTTGTGTGTGTCGGAGTCCTCTACAAACCAACCCTTGTGATGGAGAGAAAAATGAGCTTCTCCAGAGAGATGAGATATTCTCCGTGAGATGCGATAAGATGCGGCCCCGTTATTACAGAGAGAGGAGTATCGATATTGGGCTCGGACTCGGGGATTTGATACAGTGGATTAACACAGATCCAGCCTCCGCCTGTCACTTCTTCATCTGCGAACATTTTACCTGGGATGAGTCTGAACGGGCCTCGTGTGAAATCAGAAGAGCAGTGCATCGTGGGTAACAGGAAGGACTGGGATAAATTGTTTTCTTTTTCAGTCATTTTTCTTGTGTATTGAGTCTTTAGTTTATCCTCAAATTTACTGAGATTTTTTTCTTTCCTCATAATGTAAAACTTAACGAACAACAAAGCAGCTCTCCTCGCAAAATTGAGTTTGAATTAATTATTGATTCTTATTGGAATGAAGTGGCTGAAGCAGCTCCTGGTTGTGAAAGGAAACACGTGGAGAAGCAGGTCTTATTGGCATCTGTCACGTACAGCTTAATCGCGAGCGTGCAGACGTGCGTTTTAAATAATTAAAGGAAACAGTTGAGCGGCCGCAGTCACTGACGGGGAGGCTGGGGGGCGGGGGGGGGGGGGGGGGGGGGGGGGGGGGGGGGGGGGGGCGGGGGGGGGGGGGGGGGGGGGGGCGGGGGGGGGGGTGGGGAGGCTGGGGGGGGGGCGTTCTGTTTCGTCAGCATGTCCGCCTGATTGAATCCATCTCTCACCGCCAAGCTTCAGTCCCACATCAACAGACTCCACTCTGCAGCACTGCCTGGTCTTCTGCTTATAATCACTGGGGGGTGGGGGTTGTCATGGAGAAGCCTTTCCTCAAAAGTACAGAGTAAAATGTTCAGTGTTAACTTAACTCTGACAGTGTACAATCAGTCCCTATTTGACTCATATAAACTTTATTAGAGTTGAATTAACACGACATTTTACACAAAGCACACTGATTCCCCTTGGTATTTAACTGTCAGGGGCACTATTTTCAGTTTAAAAATGTTTCGTGGCTGTTCCAGCAAGCTCCACTTTGAGGGAGGAAGAAACGTCAGATTAAAAACGAAACTGGCACTTTTCCCATAAAAATACAATTTTTAGACTGTTTATTCATCAGCCACGTTTTAGCGGGAAAAACAGTTCCAGGAGGTGTCTTTGTTACATTGAAATGCTGAGAAATGCGTCAGCTTGTGCCAGTGGCAAAAAAAAAAAAAAACCTTTCACACAAAGGTGTTTCTGAGTAGGATGTATGAAATCCGCACTAAAACACAATGTGACCTAACAGCCTTAAGAGTTCTCATTGGCTCCATAGCCTGGCAGCTCGACACCAGGACTCTTCCTGCATGGCCTCTTTTGGCCTGTAGCCAATGAGAAGTCTTCTTTGCGTTGTCAGTCTGTACAGCCTCTTCTTTGGTTGGCCAGGTTGGACAGCCAATAAGAATCCAGTTTGGGCTGTCCAGGATTTTCCATCATTCAATCCCTCTTTCACTCACGAGAACATCACCCCAAAAACCGCGTTTTAAGTGTTTCACATCATGATTATGTTTTTATTCTCACATAAAAACGTGTTCCCTAAACGTCTCCAGTACAGAGCTCAACTCTGCCACCATCCAGCTGCCATCGCGATTCAGCCGCCATTTTGTCTATAAATGAGATAGCCGAGGTTTTGCTGTGGCAGAGCAGTGAAACTCTGGCGTTGTTTCGGATGAACTGGAGCCCAGCAGTGTGTTCCACAGTCTTGCCCCCACACACCACCCCCCTCCCCCCACCCCCCGCTACCCTCGCCCTCCCCCCACGGCCCCCCCCATGCCCCCCCCATGCCCCCCCTTCAGCTGAGCACGTGTTGCCCAAACCCATCCGATTCTGCTTGTGATCGGGTTGGGTGTGAAAACAACACGCCTGCTAAATCCTTCCCACAACACACACCCAGGACCTGCCCTCCAACGCAAACAATACGGTGTAAACAGGCTCCAGCCGTGCAAACACACAACCCCTGCCAATATGGCCGACAGGACACACATCCCCAGTCCAACAGCAGCTGTGAGGGTTTCTTCCTCATTCTTTTTGTAAAGGAAGTGAATGAATTCAGTGAGCAGCACTTCTGTAGCCTCGGACTCCTCTTTAAAAGGGACAGCAGCTCGGCCTCGCCACTCCTGTCGCTCCCTGTCACCAAGGTTAGAGCAGAGAAGAAGCGCTCTATTCATAGTGCACCGCAATCTCAGAGAATTTTACTACAGACTCTTACATTAGACTGGTATCACTTTCTGAATGAGACACAGAAAAGAGCTGCATAGAAAAGCACCTGTATTTTTTAAGAAAAGTTTTACTAATGGGTTCTGCTTATGTGTGTTCTACCTTTGTGTGGGCTGTACTGTGAATAAGCCAGTGTGTCTCTGCTCATCTTCCGTCTGTTTCCAGCTCATTAGACCTCCTGGTTAAATAAGGATTGTATTAGAAAACGGAGTATGTTCCTGCTAAGCAGGCTTTCATCTTTAAACGTAAATAATCTTTATTCTCCCACAGAAGTTCCTTGGATGAGCGACATGGTGTGCCTGCATCAGAGGAGGTGTTTAATTACCTTAATTTGTTTTCCCGGGTTGCGACTGTTACTGGGGATAGCGTGGGCAGTTCCACTGAGGCTGAATTCTGTTTGTTTGTTTGCTGCTGTTCATTTTTCCATTTTCTGTACTGGCACGATAGCAGGATGCTGCACTTCTGGTTGTCATGGTACCTTTGGGTCTGTTTTCTGGTCCTGAAGCTGTAGGGTACGGAAGGCCGCCATCACCACCATCACCGCCATCACCGCCATCATCACCGCCATCACCGCCATCACCGCCATCACCGCCATCACCGCCATCACCGCCATCACCGCCATCACCACCATGTCGCCGTTGTCACTGTCGCCATGGTAACTTGGCGGTAGTGTGGTATAATGGGTAAGGAACTGGTCTTGTAAGGTCACAGGTTCGATTCCCGGGTGGGACACTGCCGTTGTACCCTTGAGCAAGGCACTTAACCAGCATTGCTTCAGTATAAATCCAGCTGTATAAATGGAGTAACTTAAGGACACACAGCGCTCGCTCCCACCCGACTCCCAGTGTGTCTGCAGTGTTCTGCTCTCTCCTGTCAGGATGTACGCTGTGCTAGTTCTGTGCACACCTGAACCTACCGTACACACCATGCCTACCTGAGCACACCATGCCTACCTGCACACACCATGCCTACCTGCACACACCATGCCTACCTGAGCACACCATGCCTACCTAAACACACCAAGCCTACATGCACAATGCCTACCTGCACACACCATGCCTACCTGAGCACACCATGCCTACCTGCACACACCATGCCTACCTGCACCATGCCTACCTGCACACACCATGCCTACCAGAGCACACCATGCCAACCTGAGCACACCATGCCTACCTGCACCATACCTACCTGCACACACCATGCCTACCTGCACCATGCCTACCTGAGCACACCATGCCTACCTGCACCATGCCTACCTGAGCACATCATGCCTACCTGCACACACCATGCCTACCTGCACACACCATGCCTACCTGCACACGCCATGCCTACCTGCACACGCCATGCCTACCTGCACACACCATGCCTACCTGCACACGCCATGCCTACCTGCACACACCATGCCTACCTAAACACGCCATGCCTACCTGCACATCAGACACCTGCAGTAACCATGGTTACAGAGCGACCCACTGCTCTCAGTCGTTATTGTAAATCTCAGTGATTGGGCGGGCAGACGGCCTGGGGGCGTGTACATCTCAGTGATTGGGCGGGCAGACGGCCTGGGGGCGTGGCTGGCTCGCCGCTCTTTGATGAGGGGTAAGAGGGGGCGCGGCGAGCGGTTCGATACGCAGCAGGCTGTCTGAAGAGGGCAGAGATCAAACAGCTGTGAGGCGTCTGGTCAATAACACGGCCCCCCCGCTCAGGGCCGCCGGTCAATCAGCGCGGGGGGGGGGGGGGGGGGAATCCTGGGGTAAGCAGAGCTGGGACTGATAACCTGTCCAGAACACGAACAAACCCGAACCCTAACAGCCTGGCTCCTTACCCAGGACACCTATCACACACACAGGCACACACACATATCACACACACACATATCACACACACAGACACACACACAGACACACACACATATCACACACACACACACACACACAGACACACACACAGACACAAACACACACACAGACACAGACACACACACACACACACACACAGACACACACACATATCACACACACAGACAACACACCAACACACACACAGACACACACACAGACACACACACAGACACAAACACAGACACACACACAGACACAAGCACATATGCATGCACACACACTGGCAAATATCCACACAGACATCAGCTTTTATACCCGTCTGTCTGGCACACAAACAGAGCTGAAATTAGCCACTGACATTCCTGTTCTTGTGAGGACAGAGAGACAGACATACAGACAGAGAGATAGACAGACAGACAGTCAGACACAGACAGACATGCAGACAGAGAGATAGACAGACAGACAGTCAAACACAAACAGACATGCAGACAGAGAGATAGACACAGACAGACAGTCAGACACAGACAGACATGAAGACAGAGAAATAGACAGACAGACAGATAGACACAGACAGACAGAGAGATAGACAGACAGACAGACACACACACACACACAGACAGACATGCAGACAGAGAGATAGACAGACAGACAGTCAGACACAGGCAGACATGCAGACAGAGAGATAGACAGACAGACAGACAGACACAGACAGACAGAGAGATAGACAGACAGACAGACAGACAGACAGAGAGATAGACAGACACAGACAGACAGACAGACAGACAGACAGATGCAGGTCAGGCACCCCACTGCAGTGCTGCTAAAGGACATGTGGTGCACAGGGTACCTGTATCCCCAGGAGTCTGTTCTTTGATCAGTGGGGAGGACAGGAGCGTGCATGGGGGGGGGGGGGGGGTATGGAGCCTCATACTAAAGGAGTGATGTCAGGATGAACGTTCCGCTGAAAGGGAGCACTGAAAGAGAGAGAGAGAGAGGGAGAGAGAAATTAGGTTTTCATTTCATCACCTTGTCAGGAACAGCATAAGCTAAGTGAACCCACACAATCCAGCAGCTCTTTTTGGGCTGGGGCTGTTGGGGGGGTGGGGGGGGGGGGGGGGGTTGCTACATGTTCAGTAAAATGAAAATCGATAGCTGTGGCTAACACAGAGCTGCAGTGTGAAAACTGAGAGCTGAGGGAGAGCAGCACTAAAATGGGAGGGGGGGGGAGCGAGGGGGCTGTACAGCATATTGTAGGGGGGGACCGGCTAATTTTTTCTGGGACAGTGTGTGAGACTCGATGGGCTGTGTCTGTGCTTTTAAAGATGTGGGCTATTTCAGAAGCCTGAGGTTCTGACCCTGACCCGGTTCAGCCCGGTTCAGCCCGGTTCAGCTCGGTTCAGCCCGGTTCAGCCCGGTTCAGCCCGGTTCAGCTCGGTTCAGCCCGGTTCAGCACGGCTCCGCCAGGTTCACCCCGGCTCGGCTCGGTGCTGCCCCGGTCTGGTGGCCCGAGGCGAGGTGTGGAGTGCTATTCTCCCTCTGCTCTGCAGTCACGGCTGGAAAAGAGAGCGCTGTGGCTGAGCTCCACAGGAAGTTCAGTAAAAGTGCAGGAAGGCAGGCGTGAGGCGGTCGATACCCCCCCCCCCCCCACCCCACCCCCGCCCCGCTGCTCTCCAGGGGCTTATCTGAGATCAAAGCCCTTCAGCCTGCAGACTGGACATGAGTCACTGCTCATCCCACATCATCCACACACACACACACACACACGCACCGCACACACACACACACACACACACACACACGCATACACACATACACACACGCACACACACAGCACGCATACACACACGCAGCACGCACACACACACACACACACACCGCACGCATACACACACGCAGCACGCACACACACACACACCGCACCCACTCAGACACGCAACACGGACACACACACGCACACACACCGCACACACACACACGCAGCATGGACAGACACACACGCGCAGCACAGACACACACACACACACACACACAGCATGGACACACACACAGACACACAAACACACACTGCGCTGATCACTGCTCATCCTGTTTTATTTGCAGTTATAACTGAATGAAGGAGGATCATTGAAAGAGCGCAGTTATATTTAGTGCTGTAGTGATACTGCTATAAACCTCTCTGGTCTGTGTCACTGCGGCTTGTGTTGCTCATAAAACACATGACTGAATTACCCTCACTCTGCGCTCTCTGCCTCGATAAATCACCATGGGTAAGTACGCACGCTAAATTAATGCAGAGTACGGTAATGTGCGGGAGTCGGGGGGAAGGACCGGGACAGATCAGATGTGACAGTGAGGGAGGAAGGTTTAGGGTTAGGGCTGGAGGAGGGCCAGACTTTACGAGCACAGACCCTGGCCTCTACGGGCACAGACCCTAGACTTCACAGGCACAGATCCTGACCTTTATGGGCACAGACCCTGACCTTTACAGGCACAGACCCTGGCCTCTATGGGCACAGACCCTGACATTTATGGTCACAGACCCTGACATTTATGGTCACAGACCCTGGCCTCCATGGGCACAGACCCTGGCCTCCATGGGCACAGACCCTGGCCTTTACGGGCACAGACCCTGGACTTGAGCCGGTAAACCCTGTAATCGCCAGCTCATGCTCTTCCGCGGAGGACACGCTGTTTTTATCGCTGAACAGAGTTCACCCAGCTGCTGAACAACCCCGCTGCTCCCCTCTTTCATCCCTCTCTCTATCTCTCTCTTCCTCGCTCTGTCTATGTCTGACTCCACCAAACACATGCATGTGCGTAGCGTACACACAGAAGAACACACAAATACACACAAGAACAAACACATATGCATGTACACTCACCCACACACACCAACATACCTGCATTTGAACACAAATTCACACACAAAAGCACACTCTGTGGAGGCATAATCAGATTTTGTTTTTTGCAACATTGGTGGTGGGTGAGGTGAGAACCCACTCATCACTGTAAAACACTTTTAGCATACGAAAAACAGCTATTTAAATGCAATGATTCATTAATTCATTCATTCATTTATATACCCACACATGGAAACTCAAACTTTCTTGCACACACACATGCACACACATGCGCACGCACACGCACACACGCACACACACACAAACACACACACACGCACACACACACACACCTGCACATACATACGCACACACACACACACACACTCATTCTCTCTCTCTTTCAAAAAAAACACACACTGAGAAAAGTGAATCTCTGAAGATTACAGCAAGAAGACTTGGCCAGAGAGAAACAGGAGATGAAATGAATAGAATATTTGAGCAAGAATCCGGTCTCTCGCTCTCTCACTCTCCCACTCCCTCGCTCTCTCACTCTCCCACTCCCTTGCTCTCTCTCTCTCCCACTCCCTCATTCTCTCACTCTCACTCTCTCGCTCTCTCACTCTCACTCTCTCGCTCCTTCCTATAAAGCCTGATTGATCCTGTGCTGTGAACTCCCGCTGCCGTGACGACAGCCGTGTCCAGGCTGCCGCTGCCGTGACAACAGGCGTGATGACAGCCATGCTTGGGATTAATATTCATCTGCGCACAAGGGTGTGTGTGTGTGTAAGTGTGTGTGTGTGTGGGGGGGGGGGGGGGTGTTGGCACAAACGCAGCTAACCGAGACACTGTAAGCGTGATGTCATTTCCTGTTTTAACGGAGATGGTATTTAGTTTTTATGCACAAATAAATGCGAGTGTTTATTATCAGAGAAGCTCTGTATGCAAAAGAGAGCTTACACGCACAGACTGCAGATGCAGCAACACTTTTATAAGTCCATCAGGGACCACAGGTACTCTGTCAGCACTCATTACACACTCGGTATTTTTCTGTGCTTAATGAAGATCTGGTGTAGCTTTCGGACTCAAGCACAAGCTTTCAAAGTTTGACTGGGTCTGCCAATTTTGGTAGGGGTTAAACACAATCTTTGTTGAGTCCAACATTTAAAGCCAAAATTTAAAGCTATTCAGTCAACGTCAAATCAACCACAACAATAGAGGCAGAAGAAGTTCTGGAAATATTACACTTATATTGAAGATGATGATGATGGTGATGACATTGGTGCTAATTCTTCTTCTTCTTATTATTATTATTAGCAGTAGCAATAGTAGTAGTAGTAGTCGTAGTCATAGCGTAGTAGTAACACAAAAACAATAATTATCCTCATCATCAGTTCCCTGAAGGAGGATCCTGTTTCTCTGTTTCGCACCTTGCGAGGAGCCCGGTGAATGTTTGGCCAGCGTGTCGTTGTTATGTGAGGGTTGATTAGGAGCCCATCTGTTCCCGATGCTTTAGCATGTGCCCAGAGTGTGATTTTGTGCCTGATTTTTAGCGTTATCGCTTTTCATCACACGTTTATGTTTATTTAAACATGAAGAATGTGGCTGTAATCGTGTGCTCTGGGTAGCGCTGTGTCTCCCTGACCTTCCTGCAGCCGGGTCCTCTAAAGGGAAGACTGGACCTCACACTGCGAATGACTCTGACCCGGGCCCTTGTGTTCGGGGGGTGGGGGTGGGGGTTGGGGGGAATGACTCTGACCCGGGCCCTTGTGTTCGGGGGGGGGGGGGGGAATGACTCTGACCCGGGCCCTTGTGTTCGGGCACCCTGTGGCTCTGAGACTCCAGTGTGAATAACCACATAGCTCTGCATGCTAAGGGTTGCTTCCAATAAGGGGTTGATCACATCAAAATGACATCTGTTCCAGGAACAGGAAGCGGAAGGATGCAGGCAGTGCAACCACAGCAAGCTTTGCACGGACACCAGCACCGCCGCAATGCAATGCCTGTGCCTTTGAAACGCAATTACCCATCAGTCAGTCTGATTTTTCCAACTGTCTCTCAGCAACGCTGTGTTTGGAAAGAGGCTACAAGTACAAATCTATCAGGAGGTCACCATTTGGTCATGTTTGAGAAGGAGGGTTTACATTCAAGCAGAAAGATTTGTGCTGACAGATGCACATATTTACTGTGCTTTGGAAGTTTGCGCAAGCTGTGAGCCGGTATAAAGTTCTGAGATGAGTCTTAGGAGCGGTGACGCAGCGGGGTGTGTGAGACAGACGCAGAAGTGTTTATCCAGTGATAAACAGCGTTAGCGTCCAGCGAGGGCTGGAGTCCGCGTGCTGTGGGAGCTCGTACTGTTGGATGCGTTCTCTCCGGATCAGTTACGCAGAGTCTGCGCTGGCCCGTCCAATAAAAACACTCAGGTCATGTGACGGCCTGCACTGTTTAACTCAAATAGACCATTTTCCCATGAGTGAAGTCAGGCCAGAGGAAACACACAGCAGCACACAGCACTACCAAGCACAGAATTCCCCCCCCCCCCCCCCCTCCGTTTCTGGACTTTGGGCAGACCGCGCTTCCTTAAAGTGTGTGATCGCTCAGGGAGGAGGGTCACATCGCGACCTGCGCCCCCCCCCCCCCCCCCCCCCCCCCCCCCCCCCCCCCATCCTGCCTGGGTCATGTGATGTCATCCCGCTCCCTCCAGAAGAATGGACACACTGACAGTGTGAGTCTGTGACCCGTGAAAATGCCCTTAACGATTTCACATTACAGAATGTCCGTTTATCAAGAGCGACTCCCAGTTTGAGCGAACGTAAGTGCATCTAACTGAGTTATGTGCGTTCCAGAGACAGAGTCCTGGCTGAGAACTCTCCCAGAGCAGAGAGAACACACCTGCTACACCAATAAAACGCTAACGCAGGTAACCATGCTGACCCAGAACAATGGCGCAATCACAAACACGTACAATGATGCAAGAGATACGGCTGACAGCACAGCCATTGCCACCTCCGATACCTAATTTCCCATCATGCACCAGGCTTACTAAAGTTTGACCCCCCATTTAACTCCCTATTTATATAAATCTTTTGCTGTATTCGATTTGAGTCACAGCAGCAACAATACTCCAAGGTTAAATAAAAAAGAAAGAGTTTCGATAGTCGCCTGAAAAGAGGTTAGTTTCAAACTTTATTGGAACGCAGTTTCGAGGTCTTCTGTGCTGCTTTAACAACTTTTCATAAGTGGCAGCCCTTATAAACACTTGTGAATGGAGAGCAAGATTCTCTCCCAGCGTAGCAAAGACCCGCAGGTCAGGCTGGATAAAACGTTTTAAACACTACACATTCTGCTCTGGCGTTTCTAAAAAAGACCGTTAAATTACTCCTTTTTGAGTGCCAAAACTGTTTTGAAATACAAGGGAAAATAAAGCATCGGTTCTTGTCAAGGTCTAGACTTTTATTAGATTTCTTTTAGAACACAAGAAGTCATCTGTCTCCAGATCTGAGACCTCTATAAAAAGGTTTGAACCAGGGCAATAAGGACAGTGTTCTGACTTAAAGGAAATTGTAGCTATGCAGTCCGGTCCCCCGCGATTATTGGTGATAAACCGTGCGCTTTATAATTAATACTGACCTGAGGAAACGGAAGCTGTGAAACAGAAAAGAGTGAGAAGAGCGGCTTTCAGGGAGGGTGTTGGAAGCTGGCAAAATGTGACAGGATCCAAGCTGTTTGAAAATCACACAGGTATTGTACCTGGATTAATATGAAACCGCAGACGTGTGGTTGTCATGGGGAAAGGAGAGCGACGGAGCAAAGCCCTGCTAAAATGCAAAACGGAGATTAGCTCTGGAATGTTCCTTCTATTCAGACAGCTGTGATGGTGTGGGTGTTTCGGATAGCTCATCTTTAGCCTTGTCTTTTCACATGTTCTCTGTTGTAGGGAAAGGTGATTGTGTGGTACCATTTTGGCTTGTGGAAACTGCCTTGCAAGAATTTTTTCTTTTTTAAAATCTAAATTCCTTCGAGGGCACCAAATGAAGAATGGCGACTTTGAACACTGCAGCGCTGACATGCTTACACGCTGTGAAGTCAATCCAGAAAAATGTTTTAAGTTTTTAGCACCTATTGAATCTCTGGCTCAAGATTGACACTGTTTGGACAACAAAAACGGTTTGTTTAGTTAAAGTGGTTTATTCAATTCACTCGTTTCTTCCCACTCACTTCATTAACTTTTGAAATGGAGAATGCGAAATAAGAAGTATTTTTTTATAGGCTCCCTGAAATAAACTGCCCATTAGTCTGTCAGTCTGGGCAGAGACTCACAGAAATGCACTTCCTGTCTGTCTGTCTCACACAGAAACATCTCCCTGTCTGTCTGTCTCTCACAGAAACATCTCCCTGTCCGTCTGTCTCTCACAGAAACATCTCCCTGTTTATATCTCACAGAAACATCTTCCTGTCTGTCTCTCACAGAAGTGTCTCCTGGTCTGTGTGTCTCTCACAGAAAGATCTCCCTGTCAATCTCTCACAGAAACATCTCCGTGTCTGTCTGTGTCTCTCACAGAAATGTCTCCCTGTCCGTATATGACGCTCACATAATCTCTTGGACCAACATATATCTTACAAAGAAGAATGCATGTGTTTATTAATGATTTATGTCATATTAATAATTGCACAATGGCCCGTTTATTTTATTCACACTTTGTGTGTTCTTATATTGCCTCTTTTCTCTCAGACTCTGATATCTTGCTGTTCAGTTGACTGCACACAAAGGGATGTTATTATGAAGTGTTTGCTAATGAATGGACTCAGCTCATAGCTGGCTGGCTAAACTGCGGTTTTGCTCCTTCCAGCACTAATCCCTGTGCAAGATGAGGCCAATTACTGCAGGGCTGCAGCCCCCTCTGGATTTAGAGAGACCCGGGAAACCAATATTATTCCATAGGCTGTTTTATCTACGGTGAGAACTGTTTAGATTCCTCTGAACTCAAATGGTTTTTCTTTAGATCAAGTTCACAGGAAGACGGATAATGTGGGCACAGGGATTCTTATTATAGGACATGAGATAAATTAAACAATTACAAATAAAAATAGAAGTAGAAGGAAAACAAACAATCTCCACCAAGAGCTTTAACTATCCATCCATCCATTATCTAAACCCGCTTATCCTGAGCAGGGTCACTGGGGAGCCTATCCCACCATGCATTGGGCGAGAGGCAGGAATACACCCTGGAAACGTCAAAGAGCTTTGACAAATTTTCTAAATAGGAATTACTTCCATGAGGGCTGCTGAGTGTCTCAGACGGGTAAAGCCCCATGCTGAGGTGCACTGATGAGCCCCGTGGCCTTGGATCCAATACGGACCCTGCCAGTGTCCACCGTGACCAGAAGCTCCATTGGGTGACATGCATTTGGCGGATGCATGTCGCAGGGAGCGGGAGGGCTCAGTCGGTTAGGGGTCCGTGCTTCATCACTCCCTAGCGCCCCCCACTGGTCAACTGGGCGCCACAGGATGCATCTGGAAGCCACGGGTCTTCCTCAGACTCCACTGGCTGTAATCTGGGATCTGAAAGAGCCAGTTGGGAACACCACCTTCGGAGGAGGACCGGATGTTTACGCCCTTCCAAACTGGCGCCGGGGTTTGCGGCTGAGTGTGGCTGCAGTTGCTGATAAATAACAAATTAAGGTGGGGATGTTCAGCTCCATACTGGGTGCCAAAAGTGATCTATAAAAACAAAAAAAAAAAATAATAATAAATTCCCTCCATGACACATGGAAACTTTTGAAGCCAGACACAAACAAGTTTTCTTTTTCTCACATTCTCAAAGGAGTTTTCTCCTGGCTGGATTATAACTTCACTTGAATTCTGAAAACAGACAACAGACGGGAAGCAGTAAACATCCAAATGCATGACACAATCATTTTCTTACCATTCCCCAGTAACACATCTAAATAACTCTGACAGAAAATAATGCCTCACATAATGAAGGTTTGAGGAAAAACATTTACAGGACCCGGGATTCATAAAATATATAAATAATCACATAACCTTCTTTACCACAACAGACATAGAAATATTAGATGAAGATAAATCAATGTCATATATATGGGATTCATTCAAAGCTTACATTAGTGGTATCATATACACCTCATTTATAACAAAAATATATCAGACCTTTAGAATTACTTTTGTTTTTGGAAGTTGCAACCCTGGAGATAATCCAAAATAAATTATTTAAAGTCTAAGATCTAATAGAGCTTGAGAAAGTCAAATTGCAGTAAGAACTTCTCCAAAATTACATACCCGTAGGGCTGCAATTCTTATACAGATCACCCAATATGGATGTAAAGGCCCTCAAATTAAAGTTGACAGTCTGCACTCTATCCTCATATACATTGTTTCATTTCAAATCCAATGTACTGGAGTACAGAACCAAAACAACAGAAATTGTGCCATGATCCAAATACTTGTGGGCTGCACTGTACATTATATAAGGCAACTAAGACAGGTAATCAGAGTTAATCAAATCAGAGGTAATCAAAGTCCAGATCAGGACAAAGATTTAAAAACAATTAAAATAACATTTGCATAAATGGCAAATGAAGAACATGTTATGAATCCATCCATTATCTAAACCTGCTTGTCTTGGGCAGGGTCCATCCATTATATTCATGCAGGTTATACATAAAAATCAACAAGTAATATGTTACCAACTTCCATGTATCAAGTTTCGATCTCAGTAATTGTATAATTAGTCCTGTCTGGAAGCTCAACCGCTAATTATTGCCCAATATCTCTGATTAACAGTGATATAAAAATGATCACAAAACTGCTAAGTAGTAGAATATTGGGAATTTTGCTGGATATAATGCACGGCAATCAAACTGGTTTTACTAAAGGTAGATATTTGCAAACAAATGCGTGACCTTTTAAACACATGCAATATGCAATAAAAATGCAACTAGGCAAGGTTCTAGTTCCAGTTTCCACAGAAAAAAGCTTTTGATTGGCTCAAAAGGGTGTTTCTATTCACAATTCAATTTTCCAAGTGAAATCATAAAATGGATTAAAACTTCATAAACAGCATATATGCCCCAAGCACAAATACTAATAGCTTTCTATTTTCTCAATTTGCATTAACAAGAGGAACAAGACAAGCCTGTCCATTATCCCCACTGCTCATTGTCATAGCCAATCAACCGCTTGCTTAAAAAAACGAGAGACCACACACACTAAAGGAATTACAAATGCAAAGGATACTTACAAAATAAATTGGTTTGCTGATGATCTTATTGTCTATCTAGGCTTATCATCACCGCCACAACTAATTTCAATATTAATGAACACTCAAAAATCTCAGGAAATAAATTAAATACAGAAAAAGGGATAGAAAAAACTGATAATGCTGAAAAACCCTGACCAACAACACAATGTTGAGAATTTTAAATTTGTGAAATGGGAAACAAAAATACTTTGGGTGTGATATTAGTCATAATAAAAGCAGAAATTATCCTTCCATGGCCCAACAACATGAAGGACACCTGCAAAACTGAAGGATCTGTCTATAACTATGACAGGGAAAATTATTTATTATTAGTATGCATTTAGTTGTCTAATATACTGTACTAGTCACTCTAAAATCTTTTTTATAACCTTAAAGACAATAATTGTTTAGTTTATATTGCCTAATAAAGTTCACAGTTTAATTCAGGACAGAGGCTTAAATCTTCCAGACATAAAATTACATCAATTAGAAGCACAAATGTTTTATTTGTATCGTAATCAATCGTGTTCCAAACTCTCAGATTCTGCAGTTTATTCTGAAATATTGAGAAAAAAAATTATTGTTGAAACTATTCTGAGCTGGTATAAAATCAAGAAATTAATCCATGAAAATACAACAACCCTTAAATTAAAACAGGTATTTTGAAGAATCCGCACACCAAGCAAGACTTCCCCCAGGCATAATTATGACTCATAACGCACAGCAATAAAACAAATGAACAAAAAGGCCAAAAAAAAATAAAAAAATAAAAAAACCGAAAACAAGAAAAGGAAAGTCCGCTACTCACCAAATCACACAACGAATCATAAGCGAACACTCCAATAAACCAGCCTAAAACCGCAACAGAGTTCTTAAAAAAAGAGCCACATTTACAGGACAGGACGCGGGCAGAATGCAAACCAAGAAGCAACGACACCAACACAACAGCTCGGGCTGAACAGAAACCAGGGCCCGAAGGCTGCCACCCCACCGCTCCAGAACGGACGTTCAGCGGACGGACGGTTCTGTTCCTCTAGAGTCCGCTGCAGGTGAAATAACCTCGGAGTCACACACAGGTTTCAAGTTTCAAGTTTATTTTATTTATATGGCACCTTTCATGCAAGAAGCAGCTCTAGGTGTTGTGCAGGAAGCTCAAAGTGCACAGGAAGGAGGTCCTGAGAGGGGAAGTGACACGCAGAGACACAAAACACGAGCCGGGACTGAGATATGACACGACAAAAACACCGCACACAGCCGGGACTGAGATATGACACGACAAAAACACCGCACACAGCCGGGACTGAGATATGACACGACAAAAACACCGCACACAGCCGGGACTGAGATATGACACGACAAAAACACAGCACACAGCCGGGACTGAGATATGACACGACAAAAACACCGCACACAGCCGGGACTGAGATATGACACGACAAAACACCGCACACAGCCGGGACTGAGATATGACACGACAAAAACACCGCACACAGCCGGGACTGAGATATGACACGACAAAAACACCGCACACAGCCGGGACTGAGATATGACACGACAAAAACACCGCACACAGCCGGGACTGAGATATGACACGACAAAAACACCGCACACAGCCGGGACTGAGATATGACACGACAAAAACACCGCACACAGCCGGGACTGAGATATGACACGACAAAAACACCGCACACAGCCGGGACTGAGATATGACACGACAAAAACACCGCACACAGCCGGGACTGAGATATGACACGACAAAAACACAGCACACAGCCGGGACTGAGATATGACACGACAAAAACACCGCACACAGCCGGGACTGAGATATGACACGACAAAAACACAGCACACAGCCGGGACTGAGATATGACACGACAAAAACACCGCACACAGCCGGGACTGAGATATGACACGACAAAAACACCGCACACAGCCGGGACTGAGATATGACACGACAAAAACACCGCACACAGCCGGGACTGAGATATGACACGACAAAAACACCGCACACAGCCGGGACTGAGATATGACACGACAAAAACACCGCACACAGCCGGGACTGAGATATGACACGACAAAAACACCGCACACAGCCGGGACTGAGATATGACACGACAAAAACACCGCACACAGCCGGGACTGAGATATGACACGACAAAAACACCGCACACAGCCGGGACTGAGATATGACACGACAAAAAACAC
>NC_049201.1:1250691-1280463 GCF_013347855.1 Anguilla anguilla
CTGCTGGAGAACACTGTGTTACCATGGTTTCACCCTCTTAGTGACCTGCTGGAGAACACTGTGTTACCATGGTTTCACCCTCTTAGGGACCTGCTGAAGGTACACTGTGTTACCATGGTTTCACCCTCCTGAGTATCACCCTCTGAACGGTCTCTTTTCTCCCATCCACAGATTTCAATGAGACAATCAGAATGATATTTATTTTGTGAAGTATGATTCATGTAGAGCTGACCTCCATTTAGAAAGGCAAGATTGCTGTCCTGGATAATTACAGTGAGTAGCAATCACAAGCCATTCAGGACCTGTTTCACCAAGCAGGATTACTGAGTTAGCTGGATAACTGCACTCAATAAAACCCAAAACCCTCCCAAATCTGGAACATAGACTGAAGTAAAAAGAGCTGTTCTGGGTCTTACTCAGTGCTGTTATCCAGCTGACTCAGTCATCCTGCTTTGTGAAATCCCCCCCCCCCCCACAGGTTGTGCCCTCTGTTTACATTGCTTACATTGTAAAGGACTATTATCTGGAGGTGACTCATAACTAAATAGCTGTTTATAAATGGGAATTAAAGTGGAGTCGTTCGACTTGAACACGCAGTGCAGAGGAACAACAGAAAGCAGAAACCTCCACACCAGTCTCTGCGCAGGACTGTCACTCCAGCTTACGTTTTCATCTTGAGTCTCCATTTTCTCTCCAATTACTTTTTGGGATTTTCTTCACGCCGGCACAATATTTCTGCAAAAGGTCAAATCACGCTTTTCTGAAGACAAAGTTTTCTTTTTTCTTTCTTTTTTTTTACATATAAATGCATCAGGTTCTTTTTTTCCTCTTCTGCAAATTTATTCTAAATTGCCTCGTTTCCATCAAGTCATTTCTTTTCTGGAACTCAAAGGAGGTAGAGTGGCGGGGGGGGGGGGGGGGGGGGGGGGCTGGGTGGGGGTGGGGGGGGGGGTGGCAGATTCTTTCTACAGTAGCCTGGGGGTAATGGGAAACCATTAAGCAAATCTGAGCACTTATTTAACGTAGTTAAAGGAGAATCATCAAGTTATTTTCCGATACTTTTTCATAGTTCCCATATCTCCAGTGTAAGTTGAGGGGATGGGTGTGCACTGCTGTTGAACGGAGAGCATTTCATGTTTTCCGAAAGCCGGGTACTCCACCTGCCCAGGCGCTGAGCGTGGTCCTGCTTTATCTCCTGCCAACGAGCGTGGGCGTGAAACAGACAGTTAAACACAAACTGGCACGCCGAGGATTTTAATTAGCCAATTATTTCTGAAGTTATGTCAGCAAAACTCACATTCAGCATCTCAGCGACTCATCTTCGCAGGACTGGCCAATTCATTCCATCTGAGTGGCGGCTGCTTCCCGGACGTGTTTGCAGTGTGGGGTGTCACGAGCGAGAGGCGTCTAATTACACGGTTATTTATTGTTTACCGTTTATTTTATGTATTTATCGATGTTTATTTGACCACGTGCGTCACCGGAACACTCCACTCTTAGCAGTGAAGGCCTGGGAATCCAAAGTGGGTGTGCAATGCAGGGGGCTATGTGGCCAATCAGAGGTCAGATATGATTTTGTCAGTGGGAGAGAGCTGGTTTTGTGGGAATGCCCTTACTCTTTGAAAAGGTGTCATAGGATCGATACTGAACACAGCAGGCTAGGGCCTTAGTTGAAGGTCTCTTCTGAAGGATGGAATCTTCTGCAGTTCAGTGCCTCATCACTGTGCTGGGTATCAGATCTCTGTTTGGTCCAAAGGGAAGAGATCTTTCATCCAAGTAGTAACGAACCCACACACTTCAGTAGAAATGTGAAGCATACAGAGCGGTATGGCTGCTTAGCTTCTGCAGTTAGCCATGAGAAGGGTACACGGTGGTATGGCTGCTTAGCTTCAGCAGTTAGCCATGAGAAGGGTACAGGGTGGTATGGCTGCTTAGCTTCAGCAGTTAGCCATGAGAAGGGTACAGGGTGGTATGGCTGCTTAGCTTCTGCAGTTAGCCATGAGAAGGGTACAGGGTGGTATGGCTGCTTAGCTTCAGCAGTTAGCCATGAGAAGGGTACAGGGTGGTATGGCTGCTTAGCTTCAGCAGTTAGCCATGAGAAGGGTACAGGATGCTTTCTTCCCAACAGTTGTCTGAGAGTCACTGTTATGAATACTTGGTTCTTACACTACAGCAACAGAAGGTTATACTAGACTAAACAAAATCAAGGAAGAAGAAAAAACAAAAATGAGAGAAATGAATAAATGAAGAAATCAATTTTAAATAAAATATATAATGTGAAAATAATTAAGAGATAAAGGAGAGAATTGGGAATCAGAGCTTAATTTGGCTAAGTAGACAAAGAACTGCGTGAACAATCCATGTATTTCAACAAAGAAGGCAACTTTATCCCAGCCTGCTACAACGGGATACTGAAATACTTGGACGAATGACAGAGGAGGAAAGCTGTATTTTATCAATATTTAAAGCATATTCCATTGAAAAATAACATTTATTGATAAAAAAAATTGAGCAAACAAACTGAGCAGCTGTGCCAAGCCTGCTATCATAGGGAAGAGAGCACTGACAGTAGGACACACTATAATTCTGTTTATAAATGTCGCTTTTGCATCTAAACAACAAGAATCTGAGAGAAGCATTATCCTCTTCTCTTTCTCAGTGTGTGTAGTTGTTAAAATGGTGTTTTTTTCAGTTCTGAATGTGGTGTTGAATGTTGCATGAGAGATGCTCTAATAAAAAGCATCCTTTCTTCCTGAAGCACACCGTATGAAGGCTGAAGATGGCACCAGACGTCCTGGACTGGAGGAATTATAATTTTTCTTGACAGAGAAAAAAAAGCGACATGGGAATATCTGAAAACAGGGTGCTTCATTCTATGTGTGTGTGTGTGTGTGTGTGTGTGTGCGCATGCTTGTGTGTGCGTGTGTGTGTGCATGCGTGCAGGTGTGAGTGCTTGCTTGCATGCGTGTGTGCATGTGTGCATGCATGCATGTGTGCAAGCTTGGGTGCATGCTTGTGTGTGTGCATGTGTGTGTACGTACAGTTTATTATATATGCATTACATTTTCTTGATTCATTTTTTTCTGATCCATCTTGAACAACAGAACACAGAACACAGAATAGGTTTGCAGGGTCTAAAGCAGAGAATCACATGATCTCCATCTGTAACCGCTCAGCACTTTTAATTTGGGGGAGGAGAAGGGGCGGCACTTTGAAATCTTTATCAGTTCGTTTATGGGGGTCACATGCACAGTAAAGAGCCTTTGAGAGCGGAGTCCATTGATCCCGCACTGCCAGCACTGCTCAGCACTGCTCAGCTCTTCTGCAGCCCCAGTGCACTGTGGGAGAATTCCCAGGACTGGGACGTGGGGGGGGGGGGGGGTAATAATGTGATCCAGAGTTTGGAGCCAGAGGGCTGTTTAAAGTCCCATGGGGCATGTGTCATGTTTGTAATAAACGTGTGCGTATATTTATTTTCTTCCTAGTTTCCTGGCAGTTATGCAACCAGAAAAGCAAATTCTGTACGTACAGATGAATTGTAAAATCCCAGGTGAGTGTAAGATTCAGTGGCATCTTTAGATGGAGGTTACCAATGTTAGAAATGGTATAATGGTCTTTAGAAATGCCAGGGTAATAACACAGGTTCTCTATCACAAAATATTATTATTATTATTATTATTATTATTATTATTATTATTAGCAGTAATCGTAGTAGTAGCCATCGCAGTAATAGTAATAGCATTCGCTTAATTCTTTTGTTACTGGATACACTTCTATAGGATTTTTGGAGAACAAAATGGGATTCAAAATAAACAGAAACTGGTTCCCAGATTCTCTCCACCATCTCCCCTTACTTGGCCCTAAATAAGGTTACTATGGCAACCACCCTGCATCCCTTTCTCAGTTGTAGTCGGAGCACAAGTGGGATGCGTCCTAAGGAAGCATTTCAGAAAACTGCAGATGCACAGGACGGAGGGATGCTGCCAGTGCATCCTCTGTTCCAGCTGTCTTTTTCTGCCTGTCTTCTTTTTTCTCACTCTCTCCTCTCAAACAGGCTGAGATCCTCTTGTTCCTCACTGAGATGCTCTTGTTCCTAACTGAGATCTTGTTCCTCACTGAGATCCTGTTCTTCCTGACTGAGATGCTCTTGTTCCTCACTGAGATATACAGGTATATAGCAATATCAAAGAATCTCTTTGTAATGTGGAAATTATACGCATGCAAATTAATCAAACACTGTTTAATTTTATTTAATTTCATGACATGGTTTGTCCAACGTGCATTAAACAGGTCAAAGGAAAAGACAGAAAAAAGAAAAGGGATGCGTTTTTATCAAAGATGCAGTAGGAGTCATCGGGCTCTCTGGCTCTTCATGAGATTGAACTTAACACTTGGATTGTTCAGCTCTACTCTGCTTGCGAAAAACAACAGCCAGCCTCCCTGCTGAGTCTGCTGACTCCACAGAGAACACACTAGACCTGAAAATATTCCAAATAAGATGACATTTAATAACTTGCCGACCCCATATCGAGAGAAGAATATATGTGCTATCTGTGAGAAGGAAGAACGGGTTCCTTGTGTGTGTGTGTGTGTGTGTGTGTGAGAGAGAGAGAGAGAGAGTGTGTGTGTGTGTGTGTGTGAGAGAGAGAGAGAGATAGAGAGAGATAGAGAGAGTGTGTGTGTGTGTGTGTGTGTGTGTATGTATGTCTTTGTGTGTTAAAACTTTAACTGTGTTTCAACCTAAATTGGTTTGTGAGTGTGCATGTGTATTTGCATACTATATGATTCATGTGTGTGTGTTTGTTTGGGCCTAAATGCATTCAATAAAATTAATTAGTTTTTTTTTCTTTACAAAGTAAACTGGGTTCAGAGAATACCACATGGAAATGTTAAATCCATTATTGTAATCACAGTGTTTGTGAAGACAATAGCAACATTATTATTATTTGTAAGGGAATTAAATGTGGAAGTCAGGCATTGTTTCATATTTTGCTTGAGATTATGGAAAGGCCATATTTTAGACATGAAATCCCTATTAGTTTAATGGACAGCTAATGATGAAAATGTGAAGCACTTTATGCCAGGAATTAAATTATGCATCTATCATTTAAATATGCAAGGGCTTTAAATCATTCATAAACATTAATGGAAATATTCCTGTACCACCAAATGAAAATGTCCCTCACAATGACTGATTCCTTTGATAGCCTATTAGCATCAGCATTGGGAGCATGGGGTTCTGTGGGTTTAGGGAGTGATGGGAATTTTTATCTGGAAAAGTGGTATCAAGGTATCTGATGCTGTCAAGCACAACTTGAACCGTTTGAAGTTCTGGATGGTTGATTTTCTTCCATGCACTCTAGGTCTGGGTTAGGATTGTGCTAATTAAAACAGTTTCTATTTGAACTGATCCACATTTAGATCAACTTTTGTCTTGGGAAGACAGATGGAATTCAGCTTGACAGCTCGTTCTGAGACAGCTGTGTTGCTGTGCACAGTTCCTGACAAATAATCAAGTTAAATATTTAAAAAACAAATACAAATAAAACTTAAATAATGTTTTCTCAAAGGGCAGTAGCATCAGTGAACATGAAAATTGTGAATAAATTTTGTGAAGTCAGATTAATTTGTGCTAATATGCTAACACAGATACTCATGCCAATGAAGATATGCTAACATACATACAATTTTATAGGTATAGCCATATCAGGATTTGGATATGGCATATCAGGTTTACCTGTGTGCTGGTATTTGCTTTGTTTACAATGCTAATTGTTTGTTTGTTTTGCAAATCTTAAACGCATTGATGCATAGTAAAATGTCCAGTGTTAATTCAACTCTAAACGGACGACATATGAGTTCAATAGGGTCCAAATGTTTCCTGTAAGAGTTGATTTAACATTTAAAATTTTACTGAGTATGAACGATGCCTTCTCTGTGGCTTGTTGTTGAAATCTCACTTTGATGATAGCATCTGCTACATGAGCGTTAAAAAAAGGAAAACGTGTGGCTCCGCCCATTATGCTAATGAGGCCAATCCCCCCCCCCCCAGCGCTGGTGTGAACCCACGACTCTGGGAGAGAGGCGGCGGGGCTTTTAGTGTGCCACGAGCCTGGCCGTCGAACCGTGTATCCGCTGTGACTGTCATAATTCACACCTAACTGCCTCCAGTCCATAAATCCATATGTTTATTTTCAGACACTTCCTCTCTGGAGTCATAACTCCGACACCTCCGCTGCCTCGCCCGTTTCTGCCGCGCGGACGGGTTTTAACGTTCGCCCGGGCTCTGCTGATTCACCGCTTTCTCCACTTTGTCCTGTAATGAAAACATCTGTGTGCTGTTTCCCACGACAGTATGAAAAGATGCTAAAGCGGCAGTTTGTGCGTCAGGCACAAACTTCCCTGTTGGTTTTAACCCGAAAGCAGTTTGCTGCAGTCTTCTGGGGGGGACAAACCCCTCTGTGAATATCATCAGAGAGAAAATCTTTAATACTAGAAAATGATACTCATGGCACATTCTTCAAAATAGCTGGGGAAAAAGGGGCTTCCATTAAACCATACTTTTTTTCTAGAACGGCTTCTGTATTACATGAAAAAATGCATTAAATCTGGTGGGAAGGAGATGTACTCAAGAGGTTTGAACCCAGATTTCACCCAGTGTCACCCAGTGAAGCTAATACTTCTCACCTGAATACAGGAGAACAATTTAATTGGCCGTGGCCGCGCTGAGTGGGAGTGCGGCACAAACACAATAAAAGGGCAAAAAGGTTTCTAAAATACAGAATATTTCAGATCACTGAAAGCCCTCATTGAATGTGGTGGCAAATACTTTTATTCAATAAATGTCTTGGTCTACTTGTCCATATGATTTCATTTTGCACGTTGACCTTGACAGAGCCTCAAAGGTGTGTGAGCTACCGTGAATATTATCCGGCAGAAATAAAGTGCTTACAGTTTCAGGAAAAGTTGCTAGTGCAAAATAAAGTCATATGTAGTGCAGCAAGATTATAGAAATCCTGCACAAAGACAAACGTTGAGCAGGAAAACAGGGATAAAATAATAATTTATAATGACTATTTGGCAAACGTAGTGGGGCATAATTTCCATGTTGGCTTGGAATCGCTTTTTTTCAGTAGGTTAGGAACATCAGCAGTAACGAGATTTAATAGCAGCACGAGCAGAGGCTGTGTATTATATTTAAACTACTGCTTTAGTAGATAATTCATGGTTTATTACACTTTAAAAAATGAAAATAAAGTATCATCATCATCATTACCATCAAATAAATGAAAATAAATAAATAATAATTGAACAGTATAATAAAGTGTAATAAACCATGTAAATTTATGTTGTCAAGTCACCTGTATCTGCTTTGAATATTTACCTCTCTCATAAGTTATGAATATTTAAAGAAGTTTGGCATTTTTGCTGTGCTCATTTCTCTAGGTATTTCCACAGAGAAATTAACACATAGCCTGCAGCCAAATTTACTTCTGTTCCTCAGTCCTGTTTTTAGCGTCTGTATTAATTATCTTGACATTGTTAAATTATGAGCAGTTTTTTTCTTTATTATAGCTATTATGTATGTATTAAGTGACCAGTCTTTTTAAAGGCAGCTTAAAACAGCACCAAAGCTCTGGGTACTGAAGAGAGATGGCTAAATTAGCAAAGGCAACACAAGCATAAAAAACACACCACTGCATACAAGAGAACAGAGAGAGCCATCTTATCCAGCTGTGGAGGAGGAGGAACAGGTGGAGTATATGTAGAGTAGGGGTGTGTGGAGTATATACATTGTGCAGTAGATGTGTTCCTTTTATGCATGTTTCAAATCTGAACATCGTAACCCAGCACAGCATCTTATAAAACTGTCTCCAAGTGCACCCATAATATTATATTTACTACCATTTACTAATTTGCCAGAAACAATAAAAACCAGCAATGCTCTTGTTAATAATTCATAAATTGGGACATTGCAGCTGTGTCAGCATTTCTAGGCCGACTATGTTGTAAAGTATTACCCAAATTATTAGTGTGGTTGCCTTAGGGCAACTACACTATTATTATTGCACATATTATTATTATTATTATTATTTATTCCGCCCATTTTTTGGACCGCTACTCCTCCCAGAGTTTTTGCACCACATACACGTGCAATATGTCAAATCGAGCGGCTTGATCGGGAATGGTGTGCTATTACTTTGTGGAAAGATTGGTTGCACGGTTTTTGAAAAATTTGAATTTTTGTGGGCAATTTTTCCCATAGAGAATGAATGGCGGAATGTTCACCTTTGTGATGTCACAATGCTTTGTCTTCTCACCCTTGTGATGTCACAATGCCTGTCTTCTGGCAGCAGTACTCTGCTCTCTCTCTAGATTTGAACATTCGGCCATTGATCTCTATGGGGAAAAAATTGCCCACAAATTGTGCAATGCCTCATTGGACATGGTAGAGAGTCCTTTGTCCATTGGTGGAGATCAGCCTCGCCCCCCTTCCTGATTGGCCGATGTTTGATATTTCATAACTTTTGAACCGTTTGTCATAGAGAACTATGGGTCGCGTCATTGGACTCAGTAAAGACCTAGCAACCGCCTAGAACTCCATAGCAACCCCCTAGCAACACCCTAGCAACCACCTAGAACACCCTAGCAACGGCCTAGAACTCCATAGCAACCAGCTAACAACACACTAGCAACCACCTGGAACACCGTAACAACTGCCTAGCAACACCCTAGCAACCGCCTAAAACTCCATAGCAACCACCTAGCAACACCCTAGCAACCACATGGAACACCATAGCAACGACCTAGCAACACACTAGCAACCACCTAGAACTCCATAGCAACCACCTAGCAACAAACTAGCAACTGACTAGAACTCCATAGCAACCACCTAGCAACACCATAGCAACCGCCTAGAACTCCATAGCAACCACCTAGCAACACCCTAGCAACCACCTAGAACGCCATAGCAACCACCTAGCAACACCCTAGCAACGGCCTAGAACTCCATAGCAACCACCTAGCAAAACCATAGCAACCACCTAGCAACACCCTAGCAACCACCTAGCAACACCATAGCAACCGCCTAGAACTCCATAGCAACCAACTAGCAACACCCTAGCAACCACCTGGAACACCATAGCAACCGCCTAGGAACATCCTAGCAACCACTTGGAACACCATAACAACTGCCTAGCAACACCCTAGCAACCACCTGGAACTCCATAGCAACCACCCAACAACAAACTAGCAACCACCTGGAACACCATAGCAAATGCCTAGCAACACCCTAGCAAACACCTAGAACACCCTAGCAACGGCCTAGAACTCCATAGCAACCACCTAGCAACACACTAGCAACCACCTGGAACACCATAACAACTGCCTAGCAACACCCTAGCAACCGCCTAAAACTCCATAGCATCCACCTAGCAACATCCTAGCAACCAATTAGAATACCCTAGCAACCACCAGGAACACCATAGCAACCACCTAGCAACATCCTAGCAACAATCTGGAACACCATAACAACTGCCTAGCAACACCCTAGCAACCACATGGAACACCATAGCAACGACCTAGCAACACACAAGCTACCACCTAGAACTCCATAGCAACCACCTAGCATCAACCTAGCAACTGCCTAGAACTCCATAGCAACCACCTAGCAACACCATAGCAACCGCCTAGAACTCCATAGCAACCACCTAGCAACACCCTAGCAACCACCTAGAACTCCATAGCAACCACCTAGCAACACCATAGCAACCACTTAGCAACACCCTAGCAACCACCTAGCAACACCATAGCAACCACCTAGAACTCCATAGCAACCACCTAGCAACAATCTAGCAACCGGCTATAACTCCATAGCAACCACCTAGCAACACCCTAGCAACCACCTGGAACACCATAACAACTGCCTAGCAACACCCTAGCAACCGCCTAGAACTCCATAGCAACCACCTAACAACCACTTAGCATACCCTAGCAACCACCTGGAGCTCAATAGCAACCCCCTAGCAACACCCTAGCAACCACCTAGAACTCCATAGCAACCACCTAGCAACACCATAGCAACCACCTAGCAACACCCTAGCAACTGCCTGGAACACCATTACAACTGCCTAGCAACACCCTAGCAACCGCCTATAACTCCATAGCAACCACCTAGCAACATCCTAGCAACCACCTAGAATACCCTAGCAACACCCTAGCAACCGCCTATAACTCCATAGCAACCACCTAGCAACATCCTAGAAACCACTTAGAATACCCTAGCAACCCCCTAGCAACACCCTAGCAACCACCTAGAACTCCATTTCAACCACCTAACAACACACTAGCAACCACCTGGAACACCATAGCAAATGCCTTGCAACACCCAAGCAACCGGCTATAACTCTATAGCAACCACCTAGCATCACCATAGCAACCGCATAGAACTCCATAGCAACCACCTAGCAACACCATAGCAACTGCCTAAAACACCATAGCAACCACCTAGCAACACCCTAGCAACCACCTGGAACACCATAGCAACCACCTAGCAACACCCTAGCAACAACCTGGAACACCATAACAACTGCCTAGCAACACCCTAGCAACCGCCTATAACTCCATAGCAACCACCTAGCAACATCCTAGCAACCACCTAGAATACCCTAGAAACACCCTAGCAACCGCCTATAACTCCATAGCAAATGCCTAGCAACACCCTAGCAACCGCCTATAACTCCTTAACAACAACCTAGCACCACCCTACCGACCGCCTAGAATTCCATGAAACCACCTAGAACTCCATAGCAACCCCCTAGCAATACCCTAGAAACCACCTAGAACACCCTAGCAACGGCCTAGAACTCCATAGCAACCACCTAACAACACACTAGCAACCACCTGGAACACCATAACAACTGCCTAGCAACACCCTAGCAACCGCCTAAAACTCCATAGCAACCACCTAGCAACACCCTAGCAACCACATGGAACACCATAGCAACGACCTAGCAACACACTAGCAACCACCTAGAACTCCATAGCAACCACCTAGCAACAACCTAGCAACTGACTAGAACTCCATAGCAACCACCTAGCAACACCATAGCAACCGCCTAGAACTCCATAGCAACCACCTAGCAACACCCTAGCAACCACCTAGAACGCCATAGCAACCACCTAGCAACACCCTAGCAACGGCCTAGAACTCCATAGCAACCACCTAGCAACACCATAGCAACCACCTAGCAACACCCTAGCAACCACCTAGCAACACCATAGCAACCGCCTAGAACTCCATAGCAACCACCTAGCAACACCCTAGCAACCACCTGGAACACCATAGCAACCACCTAGGAACATCCTAGCAACCACTTGGAACACCATAACAACTGCCTAGCAACACCCTAGCAACCACCTGGAACTCCATAGCAACCACCCAACAACAAACTAGCAACCACCTGGAACACCATAGCAAATGCCTAGCAACACCCTAGCAACCACCTAGAACACTCTAGCAACGGCCTAGAACTCCATAGCAACCACCTAGCAACACACTAGCAACCACCTGGAACACCATAACAACTGCCTAGCAACACCCTAGCAACCGCCTAAAACTCCATAGCATCCACCTAGCAACATCCTAGCAACCACTTAGAATACCCTAGCAACCACCAGGAACACCATAGCAACCACCTAGCAACATCCTAGCAACAATCTGGAACTCCATAACAACTGCCTAGCAACACCCTAGCAACCACATGGAACACCATAGCAACGACCTAGCAACACACAAGCTACCACCTAGAACTCCATAGCAACCACCTAGCATCAACCTAGCAACTGCCTAGAACTCCATAGCAACCACCTAGCAACACCATAGCAACCGCCTAGAACTCCATAGCAACCACCTAGCAACACCCTAGCAACCACCTAGAACTCCATAGCAACCACCTAGCAACACCCTAGCAACGGCCTAGAACTCCATAGCAACCACCTAGCAACACCATAGCAACCACTTAGCAACACCCTAGCAACCACCTAGCAACACCATAGCAACCGCCTAGAACTCCATAGCAACCACCTAGCAACAATCTAGCAACCGGCCATAACTCCATAGCAACCACCTAGCAACACCCTAGCAACCGCCTGGAACTCCATAGCAACCACCTAGCAACACCCTAGCAACACCCTAGCAACCACCTAGAACTCCATAGCAACCACCTAGCAACACACTAGCAACGGCCTAGATCTCCATAGCAACCACCTAGCAACACCATAGCAACCACCTAGAACTCCAAAGCAACCACCTAGCAACATCCTAGCAACCACTTCGAATACCCTAGCAACCACCTAGCAACACCATAGCAACCGCCTAGAACTCCATAGCAACCACCTAGCAACACCCTAGCAACCACCTAGAACTCCATAGCAACCACCTAGCAACACCCTAGCAACAGCCTAGAACTCCATAGCAACCACATAGCAACACCATAGCAACCACCTAGAACTCCATAGCAACCACCTAGCAACATCCTAGCAACCACTTTGAATACCCTAGCAACCCCCTAGCAACACACTAGCAACCACCTAGTACTCCATAGCAACCACCTAGCAACACCCTAGCAACCGCCTAGAACTCCATAGGAACCACCTAGCAACACCCTAGCAACCACCTAGAACTACATAGCAACCACCTAGCAACACCCTAGAACTCCATAGCAACCACCTAGCAACAGCATAGCAACCGCCTAGAGTTCCTTAGCAACCACCTAGCAACACCATAGCAACTGCCTAGAACTCAATAGCAACCACCTAGCAACACCCTAGCAACTACCTGGAACACCATAGCAACCACCTAGCAACACCCTAGCAATCACTTGGAACACCATAACAACTGCCTAGCAACACACTAGCAACCGCCTATAACTCCATAGCAACCACCTAGCAACCTAGCAACCACTTAGAATACCCTAGCAACCCCCTAGCAACCACCTGGAACTCCATAGCAACCACCTAACAACACACAAGCAACCACCTGGAACACCATAGCAAATGCCTAGCAACACCCTAGCAACCAGCTATAACTCCATAGCAAATGCCTAGCAACACCCTAGCAACTGCCTATAACTCCATAGCAACCACCTAGCAACATCCTAGCAGCCACCTAGAATACCCTTGCAACACCCTAGCAACTGCCTATATCTCCATAGCAAATGCCTAGCAACACCCTAGCAACCGGCTATAACTCCATAGCAACCACCTAGCAACACCCTAGCAACCACCTGGAACACCATAACAACTGCCTAGCTACACTCTAGCAACCGCCTAGAACTCCATAGCAACCACCTAGCAACATCCTAGAAACCACTTAACATACCCTAGCAACCACCTAGCAATGCCCTAGCAACCACCTGGAGCTCAATAGCAACCACCTGAAACTCCATAGCAACCACCTAGCACCACCCTAGCGACCGCCTAGAATTCCATGAAACCACTTAGAACTCCATAGAACCACCTAGCAAGACCCTAGCAACTGCCTCAGACATCATAGCAACTACCTACCACTTTTCACTCCGTTCAGCACAAGTCGACTTTGCGTTGGCGGCAACCACACTTCACAATTTCTGCAGGAATTGTCTAGTTAATGTTATTGTTCTTAAATTATAACCCAAATTATTAATGCTATTGTTCTTAAAGTATTACCCAAATTATTAATGCTATTGTTTTTAAAGTATTACCCAAAGCATTAATGTTAGTGTTCTTAAAGTATGACCCAAAGTTTTAATGTTAGTGTTCTTCAAGTATAACCCAAAGTGTTCATGTTAGTGTTCTTAAAATATGGGTAACACTTTGATAAACTTTAGTGTTTGTTTTATTAAAGTGTTACCTGTGTTACACTAGTGATGCTTTTAACATTTTATGAAAATATGTAGCAAATATATAATTACATTTTAGCTTGCTTGCGGAAATGCAGTATGAATAACAATGAGGATTAGCCAGCTAGTGAGCTAACAATACTAATAACTTACTGTACCAGCTGTCATGTTAACTATCAAATTTATATAGTTTTCTAAACTTATTAGTTAGGAAGCTCATATGCACTGTCTTTACTGTAAGTTAGCTAGCTAGGTTGCATTGGCAAAATAAGGTAAAGCTATGTATGTTTAAAGACAGTGTTGGCTAGCTATCTATTGAGGTAATATCTGATTATATATTGTTAATCATAAAATTCTAAAAGACTAATGATGATTTTTTATTGAAGTTATTTATTTTGGAATATCTGGGTTATTCCCTGAGCTCTGAGCTTTGTATGTCCCATAATCACATCCTGTTGCTGTTCCACTTTGCTACTGTGCATGAAATGTCCAGAAGATAACAAGGACATATAATAAAGGACAACAAATTTATGGTTTCCCATTAGTTCTTTATTTGATTTTCACAACCAGTATAATAAACCGTGGAAGTATCCTTCTTTACAAGCACAAACACACAACAACTGAGCATAGAATTTTATTATCTGTAGCAGTATAATACACTGTGGGAATGAATGCACTATGGGAACGGACCGCGTGATTAATACAGACAGTAAATCGTAATGTAAATGGTAGCAGGCAGAATTCTTACAGCATCAACAGAGTGTGAAAGATGCTCACGTTTGCCGTGCCCGTTGCTTGGCAACCCTGTGGCCATGCTGCAGCCTGCAGTTATCTGTGGCTGATGTTACCTCTAAATGCGACAGGAAAAAGCTACCCAGCATCTAAACCTGTTGGGTAGCATGTGACATATAACGGACTAACGTGATCCTGCTTCATTTGTGATGGCCTCAGTGGTATTCACACCAGCATTTTTGTGGGGTACTTGTGGACATTACAGTTCCTGATGCAACAGAGACTCACTGGAGACTGCATACAGTCTGAGCAACAGCCTTAGTCAAGAGTTAAAAGTTATGCTTTAATTTTCACTGTGGGCCTGCGAGTTTGAGTCAGGCGAGGGGAGGCTCATAGGGACAAAGCACACTATGTAGTGTACTGTGTGGGCACAGGAATGTAAATGTCAACTCAAGCACTGAGGGTGGATCTGTGCTGGCAGGATCTCCAACAAGCTTAATCTAGTATCTCTCGCTCAGAATGGCCCCTCCCCTGCCCCCCAAATGAACACTCACAGCCCCCCCCCCCCCCCCCCCCCGCTACATTCTCTTTGTCTCATAAATATCACACCCCCTTTTAGGTGTAAAATCACAAGTAATTGAAATAGCTGACGTGACAATCGCTCCTGACAATTGAAAGCAAAAGAGTTCTAGAACACTGACTTAGAATTTTGAAAGAAAAAACAAACATTCCAAAAAACCTGCTCTTCAAAGGGCTGAGGCTGTCCAGACACACGTAGGCGCCGCACTTGTGAGCACAGTCAGCTGCTGGGCTGGCTCCAGTGCGTTTGGGAGGTGCTGGCTCCAGTGCGTTTGGGAGGTGCTGGCTCCAGTGCGTTTGGGAGGAGCTGGCTCCAGTGCTTTTGGGAGGAGCTGGCTCCAGTGCGTTTGGGAGGAGCTGGCTCCAGTGCGTTTGGGAGGTGCTGGCTCCAGTGCGTTTGAGAGGTGCTGGCTCCAGTGCGTTTGGGAGGAGCTGGCTCCAGTGCGTTTGAGAGGTGCTGGCTCCAGTGCGTTTGGGAGGAGCTGGCTCCAGTGCGTTTGGGAGGTGCTGGCTCCAGTGCGTTTGGGAGGAGCTGGCTCCAGTGCGTTTGGGAGGAGCTGGCTCCAGTGCGTTTGGGAGGAGCTGGCTCCAGTGCTTTTGGGAGGTGCTGGCTCCAGTGCGTTTGGGAGGAGCTGGCTCCAGTGCGTTTGGGAGGAGCTGGCTCCAGTGCGTTTGGGAGGTGCTGGCTCCAGTGCGTTTGGGAGGAGCTGGCTCCAGTGCGTTTGGGAGGTGCTGGCTCCAGTGCGTTTGGGAGGAGCTGGCTCCAGTGCGTTTGAGAGGAGCTGGCTCCAGTGCGTTTGGGAGGAGCTGGCTCCAGTGCGTTTGGGAGGTGCTGGCTCCCGTGCGTTTGGGAGGAGCTGGCTCCAGTGCGTTTGGGAGGTGCTGGCTCCAGTGCGTTTGAGAGGAGCTGGCTCCAGTGCGTTTGGGAGGAGCTGGCTCCAGTGCGTTTGGGAGGAGCTGGCTCCAGTGCGTTTGGGAGGAGCTGGCTCCAGTGCGTTTGGGAGGTGCTGGCTCCAGTGCGTTTGGGAGGAACTGGCTCCAGTGCGTTTGGGAGGTGCTGGCTCCAGTGCGTTTGGGAGGTGCTGGCTCCAGTGCGTTTGGGAGGAGCTGGCTCCAGTGCATTTGGGAGGTGCTGGCTCCAGTGCGTTTGGGAGGTGCTGGCTCCAGTGCATTTGGGAGGTGCTGGCTCCAGTGCGTTTGGGAGGTGCTGGCTCTAGTGCGTTTGGGAGGTGCTGGCTCTGACGTTACCGGCTGTGTCGTTACCAGCTCTGACGCGACGCGCTCCCCGTCTTTAACCGCGCCCTGTTCCGCGCGCTGGGCTGTTTTTAGATGCGTTCCCGGGGCTGAAGAGGAGCTGTCCCTGGTCCTGCTCTCTGCCAGCGTGGAGCGGCTGCATGACGTCACGTGGACAGAGCGCTCCAGCGCCGTACCCATGATGCATCTCTCCCGTGTCTGCCACCACCAACAGCTTTCAGGAATATATATCTTATTTTTATTTCCTTGGAACTGAGATTAAAGTGCTGGTGCTCTTTAGAGATGAAAGAGAGCATTGGAATGTCTTCTTTTACTTTTCAGCCATTTCATACGTTCTCTAAAGCTGCAGATCTTTTAGTGGTTATATTTGTGGTATATGGGTTCATGGTAACCCATTTACAAAGTACACGACGTGCCCTTGTACCAATCAAATTTTCACAGAGAGCAGTTCTGTCTCTAGATATCTCTGAACTGAATTTAAACCCAGAAAAATTAGTTTCTTCTCTGACCTAGAGGCTTGATGTGAAAACTTACATATAGTACATATGCTTCACATATTCATTTCAATCTCAAGCTGGAGCAGCCAGCAATCAGCAAGACTCCCAGACATCATCGCTTTAAAATCCATGCCGTCCCAGAAGGCTAAGCAGGATCTTATTGCTGTTCGGTGTTATTACCACAGAGCAAGTCCCTGCTTGGGACTGGCCCGTGTCCCAGTGTGCTTAAACAGCGTATGAGCTCCTGCAGTAGGGCGCCCCCGCAGGGCTGGCAGGGCAGTGCAGTGCAGTGGTCAGGGGGCTGGGGCTCTGTTTTAGAGGGCGAGGGTTTAATTCCCACCCACTGTGCTGCTGGTGGACCCCTGAGGAGCTACTTAACCTGTACCTCAGTAAATATGCACGGGTCCAAATGGACAGAACGCGCTGCGTTTGATGTGCATTGTGTGAAGTGTATTGTTGAGGCACTCGGGATTAGAGGGTCTGCTAAACGAACGAATGCAAATGTACAATGCGAGCGATTTACTGCTGTAGCTGAGGTTAAGTATCGCACTCAGAGCTACAATGGGTACAAAAAAACCCCTGCGTCAGAATAGAATCACCAGGAGTTATTTATTAATATTGCCCATGAGCAATAGCTGAGAACACACATTTTGAAACAAAATTTCCATCGCAATGAAAAAATCTTGTGGGGTTACATATAATACTTTTTTTTTTTTTTTTTTGGAGGAGGCACACAGGGAAGTTATGTGGCCTCATTATACTATATTAAACTCCCAGTTCCCTAACCATTATACTATATTAAACTCCCAGTTCCCTAACCATTATACTATATTAAACTCCCAGTTCCCTAACCATTATACTATATTAAACTCCCAGTTCCCTAACCATTATACTATATTTTACACTGTTGCCTCAAATAAACACTTTGTTTTCTATTTTGTTTGATTTGGACTCTTTCACCTTCCCTCCCACTGTATTAAAGGATGTTCTCAGCTTCGAAAGCGGATGACCCAGCTGAGTTAATGATGCCGAACAACCAGAAGTGAAGCTTTAAAAATGGCAAAATATTTAGGATAATGGCTGATTAATTTGCAGGTGTTGGGCAGGTGGTGAGCAATTATCCAGCGAACAGTGCGGAAGTTCACAGCGACAGTGCAGATTTACCGTGAGCGTTCTTCCGTACGGACGACACCAACATCGGCCTTTCGCTTCTGTTTTCTGCAAACATACATGGCCTATGTGGAAGGAGAGGGCAGCAGTGCTAAGAATTCTGTATATCTGTACAGGAAATATATCAGCAGAACTGGGCCAGATACATGTGTGAACTGCTTTAACAGTTTTAATGCTGCTACGTTTTGAGAGCATTCATGTAGATCCATAAGAATTGGTGATAAGACTTGTTTTTGTTCAAAATGTACAATCCAACAAGACACGATTCTATTGAAAATGTAAAATCCAACAATACATGTTTCTGCTGAAAATGTATAGTCAGGAAAGAAGAATTGTACTCTGAGAAGAATAAATCCTTCTTTTGAACTTTTAATCTACCTGCGTGAATGTTACTAGTGTCTGAAGTGCATCAAAGTATGTGAAATACTGTAAGTATCTGACCTTGAGGTTCTCTCTCTCTCTCTCTCTCTCTCTCGGTTATTGAAGTCTGCTTTTTTATAAAGAATTGGGGGGGGGGGGGTGTAACAGGTAAAGAAACATTCTGGGAGTGAACCTGGGACTGTCAGGTCTCCAATGAGCACCTAACTCCACCACTAAATATCTGCACACCCCCCCCACCCCCCTCCTCCCCCCCCCAATGTTCCACATGCCATCTCCCTCCCGGCCTGCCTGTGACTTTAAACAGGAACACTTTTTAAATCCCCGCTAAGCTTGCGATCCACCTAAATCTCTACCCCGGTGCTGTCAGCCCTTCTGAACTCCCCCCCGCCCGTCTCTGGAGAACACGTGCGGATTAGAGCGTGGCGGGGACGCCAATCCTGAGACGTTCTGAAATGCGCTCGGGTTTTAATACGAACCCGCGTCTGTCCTCCCTGAATCTCCCAGCCACCTCTCTGTGAGGGAGCGTGTGCATTCCACACAGCTCTCAAAGCGAGTGCATTCCGCGCATTTTCACCGTTCTTCTGTTATTGATTTTCACAGAACGACGCAGCGCGCTGCTTTTTTCACCTGGGAGGTAAATGGTTTTTTACGAGCACCCGCGTTATTTTACACCGATCCACTGAGGAGCCTCAGAGCTGCCAGGGAGCAGGATTCCTACACTAAGCCCAGAACCAGGAGGAGAGAAACAGGGATCAGTCCCAAAACAATAACTAAAATTACAATAAATGCCACTTAATTACCAAACGTGCTTAATTATCCGCCCCAGGTTTAAAAGGCACACATAGCCACAGGCCCTAATGCAAAGAAACTAAGTGGATTTTTTTAGGGGAAATTTTTAGATTGAGATTTTTTTATTTTGATTTTTAATATGTTTATTACATCATAACTTTTGTCCAAACTAGGGAGAGTAAAACAGCCCACCTTGCCTTTTTCACTGACTCCCATCAGTGAACTCTACAGCCAATCAGTGAAGAGAGCCCCCACTTCCCACAGGAGGCCTTTTCTGAGATGCTGCCGTACTGGCACGTGAGCCGTGTTTGAGATCTCAGTAAATACAGACCTTCCATAAAGAGATCCTGCACAAAGAAGCACCTGCACAGCAGGCTTTCAAACACCTTTCAGCACAGTACCGTGCAGCCGTCTTTCGCTTTGTTATACTTCTCAAATGACGTAACATTGCAGCCATTGTCTTCCTGCTCAGCACTCAGCAGCCTGAGAGGAGGATTGTGGGAAGCGAGCCTTTGAATGTCTGGAATCTTGTTGACGGGTTGACCTACCTTCTGCAGAGCACTGTGCCTTTTTGGCAGACATGATTGATATTCATTTTCTGTTATGTTTTCTTGTGAAAGTTCACCTTCAACATTCCATGAAACTGTTAAGATTACAGTTTACCATGTAGATAAAATCGCAACTAGAGTATTCAATTTAGGTGGGAAATAAGTAAGACAAGTAAAATCTCAAGTAAGACAAGTAATATCTGTCCTTATTCATATTTATTTTGAAGGAAAGTGAGTGAATGTTAAGTGTCTGCAATGGGTTTCATACTGAGTAAATTCATACTGAGTAAATTTAAGAAGAAAGGCCCAAGTCAAAGATCACACAAGTTCTAATCAAGATCACACAAGAGCTAACCAAGATCACACAAGACCTTTAACTTTCAAACCAAAAAATAACCAATAGAGAAAAAAACACTGCTCAGATGAAAAGGGCAGCCAGCACTAAATGAATAAAAACCTCAAGGAAAATAGGAAAATAGAAAATAAATAATTTTCCTTTCATGGATGCCGACATGTTTTGCACATTTTGCTGCTTGATTTTTGTCGGTATTGATTATGCCTTTCGAAACAATTTTGCAAATCACAATGTAATGATTGTGAAAATCCTTAGCGCACAATCTGAACTTTCCCGACCGCTTTGCCTCAAAGTGTTTGCTCGTTATAATTTGAATACAGACGGAAAGCACTCTCTGGAACTGGAAGAAAGACATGTGACATTGTGTTCGAAGCCTCCAGGAGTCTGCAGACTGGGCCCACACACACTTTATACACACACACGGTGTATTTACTGCACAAAAGCCTGAGAGAAGCACAAAACCAAATTATTCCCCCCCAAAATCATTAAATCTAATTTTCCTCTAAAATGCAGCCTAGCCCTAACCTTAAACCTCCCCACTCTTGCCCTAATTTCTAAACACCGGAAATGTTTTCAACAGGTATATCATCTCTTTCAGGTAAAAGGTGCCCACTTCACTGGGAAAAGGTGACATCATTGTGATAGAATAATCTGCGTAAAATGTACCGGTAAGCTGGAGGAGATGTTACTATCCCACTCAATAATTCTGCGCTCTCTGAAAACACATAGTGTACTTTGTGTGTACTTTTCAGTGATCGTGACACGGGTACATTTCCTCAGAGTGTTTTACGGGCTTCTTTTTCCTTCTTAAAGCAGAATTTTTTTCCCACAAAAGGTTCATAGAAGGCTGAAATATGTGGGTGATTTCTCTAAATGAGGAGAACGAATCGCGTGGAGTGTTTTGTTTTTGGGCGGGGCTTTGTGACCCACTGGGGTCCTGGACCTCCGGGGTTGCAGGTGCGGGTTCTGCAGGTGGAGCTGACGCTAGGGTCATGGACCTCCAGGGTTGCAGGTGCCGGTTCTGCAGGTGCGGGTTCTGCAGGTGGAGCTGACGCTGGGGTCCTGGACCTCCAGGGCTGCAGGTGCGGGTTCTCCAGGTGGAGCTGACGCTGGGGTCCTGGACCTCCAGGGTTGCAGGTGCGGGTTCTCCAGGTGGAGCTGACGCTGGGGTCCTGGACCTCCAGGGTTGCAGGTGCGGGTTCTCCAGGTGGAGCTGACGCTGGGGTCCTGGACCTCCAGGGTTGCAGGTGCGGGTTCTCCAGGTGGAGCTGACGCTGGGGTCCTGGACCTCCAGGGTTGCAGGTGCGGGTTCTCCAAGTGCGGGTTCTGCAGGTGCGGGTTCTTCAGGTGGAGCCGAAGGAGACGCGTGGGCTGAAGGAACTGAGCCCATTACGCTGAGAGCCGCCCGAGAGGAAGTTCTGTTCACTTCAGTCCAGTTTAACTTTGATTACATTCGTACAGCACTTTTTTTACAGAGACCCTGTCGCAAAGACGCTCCGCAGCGGCAGTACAGAAGAAAGTTGAGTAAGTGAGAAATTGAGGGGAAAAAACACTCAGTGGGAAGAGAAGAGAAACACTGAAATGGTGGCAAGAGAAAACTTCCAAATGAAAAGAAATCTCAGGAGTGGCTTGGCTATGGGGGGGGAAGGGGAGCCCATCCTCCACTGGCTATGGGGGTGGGGGGGTTGGGGGGGGGGCATTCTCCACTGGCTATAGAGGTGGGGAGGGGGGCATCCTCCACTGACCAGCCCAGTGTAATAGTTAAGATAGAGGAGAAAAAAAACTGCATCATCCTTTGGCCCTAAGAGGAACATTTTAAATGTAGAGCAGCACCTATATTTGGGCCCATGGACTCCTTGTACAAGCTGCGCCCCCATTCTACCCTGACTCTGATTCCCATCCCTGTTTAATGGCAGCTTCCACTTCCCCATTAAACGGGTTTTGACAGAGAGCAGATTTGACTCCCCTGTTTGAGCTGTCTGGGGAACAATCTGTTTTCTACGGCTACTGTAGGTAGCCACATTTTAAATACTCATAATTCTACATTCCCTGACTTTGACAAGAGGCGTTTTAAGTGATTTCAAAGACTCAGCCAGCTACGCCACATTTCCTTGATGAAAGGGACATTGACGATAATAAATCTTATTTTATATTTAAAGCTGGAGGAATTGTGGGAGCAGTAATGAACAGATCTGATTCCAGCAGCCTGAACTCCCCCCCCCCCCCCCCCCACTGTGATCCTGGACCTCAGTTAATCAGTCAATCAATCAAACCAAACAGAACCTCCACACCCTCTGCCCAAAGGGCTCAATTGTGAAATATTAATTCATAAATTTTTCATAGTGCTGCTCTGTATTTTTTGCTATAATGTGGCCTTAGGGGGGACATTATTAGTAACATTGTACACCCTACAGGCCACACACAGTACTACAGGGGAGTCAGTGACTATTTTACACCCTATAGGCCACACGCAGTACTACAGGGGAGTCAGTGACTATTTTACACCCTATAGGCCACACGCAGTACTACAGGGGAGTCAGTGACTATTTTACACCCTACAGGCCACACACAGTACTACAGGGGAGTCAGTGACTATTTTACACCCTACAGGCCACACACAGTACTACAGGGGAGTCAGTGACTATTTTACACCCTACAGGCCACACACAGTACTACAGGGGAGTCAGTGACTATTTTACACCCTACAGGCCACACACAGTACTACAGGGGAGTCAGTGACTATTTTACACCCTACAGGCCACACACAGTACTACAGGGGAGTCAGTGACTATTTTACACCCTACAGGCCACACACAGTACTACAGGGGAGTCAGTGACTATTTTACACCCTACAGGCCACACACAGTACTACAGGGGAGTCAGTGACTATTTTACACCCTACAGGCCACACACAGTACTACAGGGGAGTCAGTGACTATTTTACACCCTACAGGCCACACACAGTACTACAGGGGAGTCAGTGACTATTTTACACCCTACAGGCCACATACAGTACTACAGGGGAGTCAGTGACTATTTTACACCCTACAGGCCACACACAGTACTACAGGGGAGTCAGTGACTATTTTACACCCTACAGGCCACACACAGTACTACAGGGGAGTCAGTGACTATTTTACACCCTACAGGCCACACACAGTACTACAGGGGAGTCAGTGACTATTTTACACCCTACAGGCCACACGCAGTACTACAGGGGAGTCAGTGACTATTTTACACCCTACAGGCCACACGCAGTACTACAGGGGAGTCAGTGACTATTTTACACCCTACAGGCCACACACAGTACTACAGGGGAGTCAGTGACTATTTTACACCCTACAGGCCACACGCAGTACTACAGGGGAGTCAGTGACTATTTTACACCCTACAGGCCACACACAGTACTACAGGGGAGTCAGTGACTATTTTACACCCTACAGGCCACACGCAGTACTACAGGGGAGTCAGTGACTATTTTACACCCTACAGGCCACACACAGTACTACAGGGGAGTCAGTGACTATTTTACACCCTATAGGCCACACGCAGTACTACAGGGGAGTCAGTGACTATTTTACACCCTACAGGCCACACGCAATACTACAGAAAAGTCGATGACTATTTTACACCCTACAGGTCGCAAACAATACGCCAGGACAGTTGGTGACTATTTTACACCCTAAAGGCCTGACAGAACCAACCGCAGATGAGATGTTAAATGCTGAGAACTGTTTCATGTTTCAAACTATAAAAACTGAGTCCATGCTGTACTGATCACTGTTCACAGCCAGTATTCACCAGCTGAAAGATGAAAAACACCCTCATTCTCTCACTCTTACCGTACTCAAAGTTATTTTGTTTTATTGTAGTGTTTTAATGAAGGCTGGACAGGGCACAGTGTGTGATGCCTACAGGCTGTCTCCCCCAGGCCATAGCAACTCTGCTGAATTTCCATTACATTACATTACAGGCATTTGGCAGATGCTCTTATCCAGAGCGACATACAACAGAGCGATGTATTTCCCATGATTCCCTGCAGCCTAGGAGAGATGCTCATTCTGATGGGGAGCGTAGTTCACTTCACTATGTCCCACCCACCCCCCCCCCCCCCTCAACTAACACGTAAAAAACTGTGACATTACCTCTAACCCCCCAGCTTCAAACCCAGGAAATCACCATGAGTACAACAGGTGGGGCCAGGGGGGAACCATTTGTTCAAAGATTTGATATTTGTATCTATATAAAAAAGTTCATTTTTTCCTTTTGCTTACCAACTTTAAAAGCAGACAATCACTGTCAGTCTCCAAATTGTGGGCAGAACAGAAGGAATAATTGATTTCACACATTGCTGAAAAGTGCCAGACAATTATTCCCCTCATCAGAAGCACACAGATGCTGGCAGGGCGGGGGGGGGGTCCCTATGGGGGGGGGGGGGGGGGGGGGGGGGTTGTGCACTCTTCCTCATGGTCAGCTGTGATGCTTTGGCCTTCCTGTTCTAGAAGGTCCTAGTGCTGTATGAGATCTCTCTCCATCTCTCCAATTCTCCATTCATCCCCCTTTTTCACCGACTGTACCGCAGCAGGATTTTAATTTACAGTATGATTTTAGCATGTGCATTACAGAAGCAGAGTGAATCTGCTAGATCTTTGACTTCAGCAGTGGGTCGGCTGCAGAAAACCTTCAAGATTAAGATGAAAACAGCCGTGGAAAGCAGCACAGCACTCAAAGAGTGACCTTCCCGTTCCCCGTCAAAAAGCTCCCCCCCAGCAAAAAGAAAAAAAAGACAGAAAAAGAAAAAACACTGCTAAATTTTCAAAGGCTTTTTCAATTACAATAAAAACACCGGGCACATGTACAGTCCCTCATGGCACTTAGCTCCTGCTGCAACAATAACTGCGGTGTAAAGATTGCGGAGGGGAAATTTTAGAGATTGCCTTGGGCAATTACCTGGAAAAGGCATTATGGTGTACCGATGTTCTCTACAGGTGTGTAAACACCAGGCACCTCCGCCTCGTTCTCTGAGATATTACTCATCCCTGATTTCCACTGCTGGGGTTAATGATGTCATTCTGGGTTTTTCTGGGCACTGTGTTTGCCATGGAAACCTGTCATTGGGAATTGTGGACGTGCATTGTGTTACAATGCAGTATCAAGATATTATTGCAGTTCACAATATATTGGCAAGTTCACAAACTATAGCCATATTTCCGATACTGAAATACATTTAAACAAACACAATTCTGTGACATATCTTTGTTATATTGTTCAGATGTGTTGACTGTATGCTATATTGTGGTATATTCCACGGCTGTAAGGAACCAAGTCCATGTTAAAAATGTGATCTGAGAAAAGAAACATGCACCCCATTGTAAAGGCAAACACCAACACTGAGCACAAGCAGGAGGCACACTAGTGCTCTGAGCAGAAGCAGGGGCAATGCAAGCTTCACATGAAATATTTCACTGACTTCACCGCCTTTCGTGTCATTTGACTCAAGCTTTTAACTTTTTCATCCTGTAGTTTCAAAGAGAGGAAAAGCGTCCGAAGGTAACGCGGCCGCGTTGTGTTGAGCGACTCTTATTACTTCCTGTTTTATTGTGCGGCTCCGTCCGCCGTGTGATCTCCCAGCGAGCGGTCTGAAGCGCGGCGTCCCGCTGTGCCCAAAACGCTCAGAGGTCAAAGTGTCACTTCCCTTCGGCGCTGGAAAATAGAGGAATCTTATTGGCTCCCCGTCGGCAGCGGTGATGCATTTGAGGAGTGAGATTATCAGATAACCGCACAGTTCTGCCTGCTTTCTGCTGCTCTGCCACTTCCCCATCAGCTGTCTTATCTCAGTAGGCACACACCAGCCCACCACCCCCCACATCTCCCCCTGCCCCCCCCCCCCCCCATGAACCCTCACCTCTCACCTCTGTACTGTACCTCTCCTGAAAGGAAGAGGCCATCCTTCGGGTGCCACATGTATGTCAACTGTCAAGAGTTTGTAAGCTATCATGTGTATCCCTGGTTCCTTGCCGTTATCATTACCTGTTCTGATATACCTATATCATTACCTGTACTGATATACACATATCATTACCTATACTGATATACACATATCATTACCTGTACTGATATACACATATCATTACCTATACTGATATACCCATATCGGCAATTAAAAAGCAACAGTATTCAGCAAGCTGTCATATAGAGAAAACTGTGCATTTGTATGAGCTAGCACTGTTCTTTAGCGCAGGAATTAAAAAAAATATATATCATTGAAAACCACCCCACTAATCAGGTTCACAACACAGGTGTTAACTACAAAGCATGAAATTGATTTGCATAAAAACAATAAAAGTTAATGGTCCTGTTTAAAACAACTCAACCCAAAGCACACGGTCAATTCAACAGATTTGGCGTCCTGGAAACTAATTTCATGTTTACAGTTAACTGTGCAGAAACGGTTTGGATGTTAAACATGTTTTATTTGTGTGTAAATCTCAGGTTGCGTTGGTGACTGGAACACTTGGGAAACAGCTGCACAAAGCTTCAGTGTGTCCTTTCCCAAGTGCTGTTACAGGGTTAATTACCCTGGGAGAGGAGCCATCTCACACACACACACACACACACATGCACGCGCACACACACACACACACACGCGCGTGCGCACACACACACACACGCGCACACACACACACACGCGCGCGCACACACACACGCCCTCTTTTATGGTCTTTACCCATAACAACACCACCTTCAGCAAAGCGGTTCAGCAGAGGATTCTGGGATATTCCCTTTATTACACTGCTGATGTTGTGGTTCATTTTTACAATGCATCTGCACAGTGACATCAAATTAAAGGCTTGTTTGATGGCCATTCTAAATGCTGAAGGAATATCACCTGGTCTTGGTTTAAGTATCTGACTCCAGGTAATGTTAACCATTTAACCTTCTTCCTGTTAGCGGTCATACAGGAGTATGGTAGCAAGCTAATGAGGGACTATAGCTTCCTTTTCTTCACCTGTGGCCCTGTTTGAGGTGTGGTCAACTTGGGAGAACATACGGAGAATATCATTGGATATTGTAAAGGGTATTGAGGTCACAGTTTGTGTGTCGGGGTGGGGGGGTGGGGGGGGGTGGGGGGGGGGGGTGCTGCAGGGTCATTGGGGAGACAGTTTTCCCTCGTTTTGTTTGGTATTTGGTTTTACTACAGAACCTCAAAGTCACCAACTCCTTTATACTGAATAGCAAATACCTTTGCCACATACATAAATAAAAAAATAAATAAAAATAAATAAATAAATAAATAAATAAATAAATAAATAAATAAATAAATAAGCGTTAATAGTTTATAAGGTGTGAGAGTGCTTTAGGCTCTTCAAAACAATAATAATGACTATGATAATTGATTGCATTTAAATTGTGCCTTTCAGGATTTGAACAGTGAGTTACAGTGCAGGGGAACTCGCATTAACTCTGCTAATGGAGAAGGAGGATCCACTTACCCAGTTACTCTGTGGGCAGAACACCAGGGACACACTCCTTTAAAGAGCCATTAGACAACGTGTGTTTAAAGAGTGAGGGAGGGCACACTATTAACAGAATTAATAATCGATCAATCTTCATTCTTATTGTCCAGTCAGGTTGCCACACTCTTCACAATTAATATTTGAGAACAGTGAGAATAACAAAGAAAAAAAAAACAGAAAAGAAAAGAGATGGAAAAGAAAGATGAAGATGGAAGAAAAAGAGTGAGGAAGAGGAGAAACTGCAGATGCTGCTAGAAGAAGGGCAAACATCAGCAAAGTACATCTTTACCAGTCACCTGTTTGATGAACAAAAAAATATTCATTTTATTTAGAAAGAGTGAGCGAGACAGAGAGAGAGAGAGAGAGAGAGAGAGAGAGAAGAAAGAGTATCCGGATACACACACGCACACAGGCATTGATGGGATCCAGGACACAGAGCCCCTAACAGAAAGTCTTTTGATCATGTTTCACACTGCCTGCCGGGGAAGGGGGGGGGGGGGGTGGGCGGGGGGGTCACACTGCCTGCCAAACAGGGGGTGGCCCACTGCCTACTAGACACTGGGGGGGGGGGGGGGGACATGTAAAATATACAAATAGACACACCAGAAAATCAATAATAACAAACAGCTGTGAAGTCTTGAGTGATTTTAGTCTGCATGGCCCTGAGGCCAGTGGAACAGTGGGGGGGGGGGGGGGGGGGGGGGGTGAGGATGAAACGCTGACTTCCTGAAGGAAAGCTGATGAAAGAAAAGGAAAATGGATGGAGAGACAGGAGGAGGGGAGCCAGCGTGGCAAGGCCTTTCGTCTGCAGCCTCACTGTTTTATCAAAGCCTTCTGTGTGTCTCTGAGGTTCAGGCAGACTAGAGAGAGAGAGAGAGAGAGAGACAGAGAGGGAGAGAGAGAGAGAGAGAGAGAGAGAGAGAGAGAGAGACAGAGAGGGAGAGAGAGAGAGAGAGAGAGAGAGAGAGAGAGTGAGAGAGAGGGAGAGAGAGAGGGAGGCGACACCAGACACCTGTGAAACAAAGAGCAGAGGCACACCAGAAAGTCCTGCTCAAGCACCATGGACTGCACGTGATATAAATAAAGACACATCAGCACGGCACTTCTGCTAAATCTTACATGGTGGCGAAATTGGCCTGCAATGTGTCTATAGAGTCGGCATTTAATGTGACAACAGACATGCAATGCTGCATATTAACTATTTAATGACACACTGAACATGAATTAGTGTGCATATGCTACAGTGTTCCAAAGACCCCACTGTCCTACCTACAGTGTTCCAAATGCCCCACTGTCCTACCTACAGTGTTCCAAATGCCCCACTGTCCTACCTACAGTGTTCCAAATGCCCCACTGTCCTACCTACAGTGTTCCAAATGCCCCACTGTCCTACCTACAGTGTTCCAAATGCCCCACTGTCCTACCTACAGTGTTCCAAGGGCCCCACTGTCCTACCTACGATGTTCCAGAGGCCCCACTGTCCTACCTACAGTGTTCCAGAGGCCCCACTGTCCTACCTACAGTGTTCCAAATGCCCCACTGTCCTACCTACAGTGTTCCAAGGGCCCCACTGTCCTACCTACAGTGTTCCAAGGGCCCCACTGTCCTACCTCTTCCGTACAGTAATCACACACCACAGAAGAATGCCAAGCAAACTAATGACCTGAAATTCAACTCGCCAAATGTGGAACAGCTTTTGTTTTAAAATTGATAGAATGTGTGAGGGGCACATTGACACAGACATTTGCTGGGTGAAATGCCAATATTTCCACAAAAATATCTAATGACTCTGGTACTGACATTTATGTTTTTGTCAGAAAAGGCCAATCAGTAATATGTCCATCAGTATTGATACACATTCAATTGTTTTGTTCAGCTGTTTTCAGGATGATTTGTCTCTAATGCATATTGATTGGCATTTGCAGCACATTATTTGTCATATTTGCTGCACTCTTTTATGTCTTTTATAAGGTTTATTAATGTTTATCATCATATTGCAGCCCTCTCAGAATTATTAGTCACAGGAGATCTTTAATGCCTTAAGGGGAATGCACAAAACAATATTCTGTG
>NC_049201.1:1280663-1298163 GCF_013347855.1 Anguilla anguilla
TTTTGAGGATTGGTGACAAACACTTTCTGTGGATTTTCTCAGATGTATTGAGCTATTAAACACAAATTAACCAGGTTTGTTGTGAAAACCGGGTCATTGGGACCAGTTTGTTCACAGAATAGCATCAGTGACTTTTTGCCACCAGTCACATCACTACAGGCTATAAAACTTGTTAATTGGGGAAAAAAAAGCAGCAATGGTCTAAAATTAGTGGCGTGGTCTGTGTGGACCCTGATGTATATTAATTCATCTATGTAAGGTCGCTGCTTGTTGCTTGCATGGGAAAGGCAAGGTACATCCAGGAATGTTTATTTGAAAATGAATGAATAAAATTATTTTTTAAATTATTTTATTAATCTACATTATTGCATTATGTAATATGAATTAAACATTGAAAGTATTTTCAGAGCTCATGTTAAACACAGCTAAATCATGTTGGGCCAAGTGATTTAAGCACTTATATAAACAATGTCCTGTCATTCACACTGCAAAATGATTGGATAGATTTCCAATGATTACTTTAATTGTAATTAAAGCCAAAGGATGCTATTTTGAGAAATGTCGTGTCTAAAATAATTTTCAAGTAAAACTCATTTTTTGTGTTATTGTAGGCAGAAAATGAAAAAAAAAAGGTTTGTACTTTGGTTTGTTATTCAATACATTTGCATAAATTAACACAATAAAATACCATATGCCAAGTACTTTTGTCTGTACTATACATTCAAACATCTTAAATTGTGCAACAAATTACATTTGCTTCATTTTCTGTCTCATGCTCAATTTCTCTGCTAATCTCATCCTCCAAATCTCTTCCAAATATCATTGGTCTGCTTCAGGAAGAAAAAAAAAAATCTGGAGATAACAGGTCATCTGAGCACTTTCAAACTGAGTATTTGGCCTGAGATACACCTCTATTAACCAGGGAGGTCAACTGTGAACTCGATTGTCATCTAGAGTAATGACCTGGGAAATCAACGGGGGTAGGCGATTCAAGGGCCTGCATAGCCTATCGGATGGTGGTCTATAGTTAGAAGTCACTGGAGGGGAACCACTGTCTGTAACAATTGTCAGATTTCTAATTGTGGTTGGCTGCCCTTGTTAATTGTTGAATCTATTTGCTGCCCCATCACACCCCCCCCTCCCATGGATAACATTAAGACGGTTTCCCTGGAGACAGAATTGCTCTTTTAAACAATAGGCAATCACAGGACAGGAATTAATAATAATGGATTGTCCTTCATTCTCTTCCATGGCCATTGATTATGGGCTTTTCAGAGCGTCACCAAGAGCTACTAAGGTTATTGGGCTAGGCCTCGGTAGGCTGATGATCCTGCTAACCTCATCAGAGCCAGCACTTCCCTAAAGGAGCGCTAACACAGAAGAGCATCCTGCATCCAATTCGCTAACAGTCTGTAAATGAGCACTAATTCGCTAACAGTTTGTAAATGATCACTAATTAGCTAACAGTTTGTAAATGAGCACTAATTCGCCCAACAGTCTGCAAATGAGCACTAATTAGCTAACAGTTTGTAAATGATCACTAATTAGCTAACAGTTTGTAAATGAGCACTAATTAGCTAACAGTTTGTAAATGAGCACTAATTCGCTAACAGTTTGTAAATGAGCACTAATTAGCTAACAGTTTGTAAATGAGCACTAATTAGCTAACAGTTTGTAAATGAGCACTAATTCGCTAACAGTTTGTAAATGAGCACTAATTCGCTAACAGTTTGTAAATGAGCACTAATTCGCTAACAGTTTGTAAATGAGCACTAATTCGCTAACAGTTTGTAAATGAGCACTAATTAGCTAACAGTTTGTAAATGAGCACTAATTAGCTAACAGTTTGTAAATGAGCACTAATTCGCTAACAGTTTGTAAATGATCACTAATTAGCTAACAGTTTGTAAATGAGCACTAATTCGCTAACAGTTTGTAAATTAACACTAATTAGCTAACAGTTTGTAAATGAGCACTAATTTGCTAACAGATTGTAAATGAGCACTAATTCGCTAACAGTTTGTAAATGGGCACTATGTTCCTAACAGTTTGTAAATGAGCAATAATTCGCTAAACAGATTGTAAATGAGCACTATGTCGCTAACAGATTGTAAATGAGCGCTAATTCGCTAACAGACTGTAAATGAGCACTAATTCGCTAACAGTTTGTAAATGGGCACTATGTTCCTAACAGTTTGTAAATGAGCAATAATTCGCTAAACAGATTGTAAATGAGCACTATGTCGCTAACAGATTGTAATGAGCGCTAATTCGCTAACAGACTGTAAATGAGCGCTAATTCGCTAACAGTCTGTAAATGATCACTAATTCGCTAACAGTTTGTAAATGAGCACTAATTCGCTAACAGTTTGTAAATGATCACTAATTAGCTAACAGTTTGTAAATGAGCACTAATTCGCCCAACAGTCTGCAAATGAGCACTAATTAGCTAACAGTTTGTAAATGAGCACTAATTAGCTAACAGTTTGTAAATGAGCACTAATTCGCCCAACAGTCTGCAAATGAGCACTAATTAGCTAACAGTTTGTAAATGAGCACTAATTCGCTAACAGTTTGTAAATGAGCACTAATTCGCTAACAGTTTGTAAATGAGCACTAATTAGCTAACAGTTTGTAAATGAGCACTAATTCGCTAACAGTTTGTAAATGATCACTAATTCGCTAACAGTTTGTAAATGATCACTAATTAGCTAACAGTTTGTAAATGAGCACTAATTCGCTAACAGTTTGTAAATGATCACTAATTAGCTAACAGTTTGTAAATGAGCACTAATTCGCTAACAGTCTGTAAATGGGCACTATGTTCCTAACAGTTTGTAAATGAGCAATAATTCGCTAAACAGATTGTAAATGAGCACTATGTCGCTAACAGATTGTAAATGAGCGCTAATTCGCTAACAGATTGTAAATGAGCGCTAATTCGCTAACAGTCTGTAAATTAACACTAATTCGCTAACAGATTGTAAATGAGCGCTAATTCGCTAACAGTCTGTAAATTAACACTAATTCGCTAACAGTTTGTAAATGAGCACTAATTCGCTAACAGTTTGTAAATGATCACTAATTAGCTAACAGTTTGTAAATTAACACTAATTCGCCCAACAGTCTGCAAATGAGCACTAATTAGCTAACAGTTTGTAAATGAGCACTAATTCGCTAACAGTTTGTAAATGATCACTAATTCGCTAACAGTTTGTAAATGATCACTAATTAGCTAACAGTTTGTAAATGAGCACTAATTCGCTAACAGTTTGTAAATGATCACTAATTAGCTAACAGTTTGTAAATTAACACTAATTCGCTAACAGTTTGTAAATGAGCACTAATTCGCTAACAGTTTGTAAATGAGCACTAATTAGCTAACAGTTTGTAAATGAGCACTAATTCGCTAACAGTTTGTAAATGAGCACTAATTAGCTAACAGTTTGTAAATGAGCACTAATTCGCCCAACAGTCTGCAAATGAGAACTAATTAGCTAACAGTTTGTAAATGAGCACTAATTCGCTAACAGTTTGTAAATGATCACTAATTCGCTAACAGTTTGTAAATGATCACTAATTAGCTAACAGTTTGTAAATGAGCACTAATTCGCTAACAGTTTGTAAATGATCACTAATTAGCTAACAGTTTGTAAATTAACACTAATTCGCTAACAGTTTGTAAATGAGCACTAATTCGCTAACAGTTTGTAAATGAGCACTAATTCGCTAACAGTTTGTAAATGATCACTAATTCGCTAACAGTTTGTAAATGATCACTAATTAGCTAACAGTTTGTAAATGAGCACTAATTCGCTAACAGTTTGTAAATGAGCACTAATTCGCTAACAGTTTGTAAATGATCACTAATTAGCTAACAGTTTGTAAATGAGCACTAATTTGCTAACAGTTTGTAAATGATCACTAATTAGCTAACAGTTTGTAAATGAGCAATAATTCGCTAAAAGTTTGTAAATGAGCACTAATTCGCTAACAGTTTGTAAATGAGCACTAATTCGCTAAAAGTTTGTAAATGAGCACTAATTCGCTAACAGTTTGTAAATGATCACTAATTAGCTAACAGTTTGTAAATGAGCACTAATTCGCTAACAGTTTGTAAATGATCACTAATTAGCTAACAGTTTGTAAATGAGCTCTAATTTGCTAACAGATTGTAAATGAGCACTAATTAGCTAACAGTTTGTAAATGAGCACTAATTTGCTAACAGATTGTAAATGAGCACTAATTCGCTAACAGTCTGTAAATGGGCACTATGTTCCTAACAGTTTGTAAATGAGCAATAATTCGCTAAACAGATTGTAAATGAGCACTATGTCGCTAACAGATTGTAAATGAGCGCTAATTCGCTAACAGATTGTAAATGAACACTAATTCGCTAACAGTCTGTAAATTAACACTAATTCGCTAACAGTCTATAAATGAGCAAAATTTTGCTAAAAGTCTGTAAATGAACACTAATTCGTTAACAGTCTGTAAATGAACACTAATTCGCTAACAGTCTGTAAATGAACACTAATTCGTTAACAGTCTGTAAATGAACACTAATTCGCTAACAGTCTGTAAATTAACACTAATTCACTAACAGTCTATAAATGAGCAATAATTTGCTAAAAGTCTGGAAATGCGCTCTATTTCGTTAACAGTCTGTAAATGAACACTAATTCGTTAACAGTCTGTAAATGAACACTAATTCGTTAACAGTCTGTAAATGAACACTAATTCGCTAACAGTCTGTAAATGAACACTAATTCGCTAACAGTCTGTAAATGAACACCAATTCGTTAACAGTCTGTAAATGAACACTAAATGCTAACAGCCCATAAAGGAACGCTAATGCTAATGCAGGACAATGGCGGTGCAGAACATTGCCCTTCCATCTCCTCTCACTGTGACACACTGACAGCCACTAATATTTTCAGAGTTTGTGCCTGAATTTCCAACAGCAATTTAGATTCTGTGCCATGTCATACTGTTGTATTGCAGTGCAGTGTATGGCTGCTACTTCCAAGAAAGGACGGAAACACTCATAAGTTATAATAAAATGCCTTTGAGACACATTTGGACTGTGTGAAATCCACCATCCATCCATTTCCTATACTGCTTATTCCTGGTCAGGCTCATGGGGAGGCTGGAGCATATCCCAGCATGCAGTGGGTGAGAGGCACACTCTGCACAGGTCATAAATCAGGTCATCAGTCCATGGCAGGGCACATTCATTTTCTGGGTTTTCCACCTGTCACATTTTCCCTCCTGTCACTTGTTTGAGTAAAAGAAAGTACCTGACCCATACAGGTATATCATTATGGAAATGTAATATTTTATATTTAGTCACATTCTCCAGGATGCCCACAGCTGCATTCTGCCTCAAATTGAGATGAGGTCGCAGTGACACTGTGATTTTCAGGCACTGCAGATGAGGATCACACATTTAGTCTAATTATAAAAGCACACTAAGAGCAGCCTACTGAAAGGAAGATATTAATTTCATAAAGTTATTCTGAAAAGGGCAAACCCCCCTGCAGTAAAAACACACACAATGCTCCAGTAAAAGGAAAGCAGTTTTCTTTCTGTTGGAATTCCATCTGTAAATAATCTACAAAATACAAATTACTAGTAAACCCCATTCTGCATCTATTATCTCTATACACACCTCATTCTACATCCATTATCTCTGTACACTCCTCATTCTGCATCCATTATCTCTGCAGACACCCCATTCTGCATCCATTGTCTCTGTACACACCACATTCCACATCCATTATCTCTGTACACTCCTCATTCTGCATCCATTATCTCTGCAGACACCCCATTCTGCATCCATTGTCTCTGTACACACCACATTCTACATCCATTATCTCTGCACACACCTCATTCTACATCAATTATCTCTGTACACTCCTCATTCTGCATCCATTATCTCTGCACACACCTCATTCTACATCAATTATCTCTGTAGGCACCTCATTCTACATCCATTATCTCTGCAAACACCTCATTTTGCATTCATTATCTCTGCAGACACATCTCTCAGCCCCTGGGTCTGTGTCCTGTCCCTTGTCATGGTAATAACATCATAAACACATTATTAATAGCTAGAAGTGCAAATTGTAATAATTTAACAAACAAGTTATTCATTGGCAGAAAGGTAATCAGCGATAATGTAATAAACAGATTATTAATTGGCATAAATGTAATCACTAATGGACATGGAGCTCAACGGAAATGGAGAAAACCAAAAAAAATGGGGTGGGGGGGGGGCGGGCAGAGAGTGGGGAGAGGGAGAGCCTGGGAGTGTGGGAGGGAGGGAAACAAAGACAGAGAAAGGGAGAGAAGAGAGGGACAGCGAGGAGGGAGAGAGAGACAAACATGTTTGCATGTTTCCATGAGAAGCGCCTCACCCCCCCCCCCCCCCCTCGCTCACACAGCACCCCACCCCCTCCTAGCATAAATGAACAGTGTAATCGGCATTCTCTTAAAACCCTGCGTGTGTCATTTTAATGCCCCGCCACATTCCCAGCTGTGCAGAAGGTGAGTGTGTTCACTGTTAAATCAGAGTAGATTTACACCGGCAGACTGCACCAGGATCTCCATGGGACGTGTGTAAACTCCATTAGATCCTGATTTGCTTAGCCGCAGTACAGGACGGATGGCTTGATGAATACCGCAGTCACTTTTGATTGAGCTGAATTACTCGTAATTTGTGCATCCAGCCTGTGCACATTCATTTAGTTTACGGATGGCGAACGGACAACATGCTGTCCCGTGTTTGAGAAGGTGCTGAATAATTCAGTTCGTATTCCGTGATTAAATTTGATCTGCTGCACCCTGTGAGAAACCCCTCTCACAGGCCCACAGCCATTGTACCCTGGCCTGGGTTTCACAGAGAAGCCTCTCCAGTCCCTTCGTCTATGGGAACATTACAGAATGGGCCGTACCCATTTTCACAAAAATCAGGAGTTATTTCTTTATTGTTTTTTAACAAACCATTCAGAATGGCAGTGCCAGCCTGGCGGTGGAATACTGATCCTTCCTCAGAGCCGAAATGGCGGGCGGCCTGGGGTCTCGTGGCTAAGCTGGGCTGAGAGGCAGTGCTCATGCAGGAAACAGAGAGGGGAAGTGAAATGGATGCGCTAGTGCAGGCGGTGCCCTGGCGTGACTTCTCACACTGTGGGGCTCTAATGGCCTGTTTCTCCCATTAAACCACCATCATTTCCACCATCTCCCATCAGTTAGCATCTCCCATCAGTTAGCATCTCCCGTCAGTTAGCATCTCCCATCAGTTAGCATCTCCCATCAGTTAGCATCTCCCATTAGTTAGCATCTCCCGTCAGTTAGCATCTCCCATCAGTTAGCATCTCCCGTCAGTTAGCATCTCCCGTCAGTTAGCATCTCCCATTAGTTAGCATCTCCCGTCAGTTAGCATCTCCCGTCAGTTAGCATCTCCCGTCAGTTAGCATCTCCCATCAGTTAGCATCTCCCGTCAGTTAGCATCTCCCATCAGTTAGCATCTCCCATCAGTTATCATCTCCCGTCAGTTATCATCTCCCATCAGTTAGCATCTCCCATCAGTTAGCATCTCCCGTCAGTTAGCATCTCCCATCAGTTAGCATCTCCCATCCGTTATCACAGAAAGGATGCTGAGCTAAAGATGATATTAATATATTTATCACTGTACCTGCAAAAGCTGCCAGCTTTCATCATTAATGAGAGACCCACTAATGTTAACAACAGAGCATGTCAACAGAGCACTTCAATAGAGAATTTCAGCAGAGCATTCAGAGCATTTGTGAGTTTCATTACCTGCATTTCCTCCATCCCCAAAACATTATAATCCTCACAGGAAAATGAGAACTTTTGTGCCTAAACCCTCTTTCAAAGATAAAAATAAAAAAATAAATAGGAATGAAATGTAGGAATTAAATGTCACAAAACCTTCTGTGAAAATAAGAGGCATCATTTCCCCCCCTCCCCCCGTTCCATTCCAAACTAGTTTTTGGTTCCCATTAAAAGGGCTCCTGGTGCCCGCTGGCCTGCCTGCCTGCTCTCCAGCATTTTGTGCCAATTTGGGAGAAGCCAGCCCAGCCAGCACAGCCCCAGGCGCTGCCACGCTCAGGCTTTTAGGTGCCGTTCGGATGGAAATCAATTAAGCTACATTCGGTTTCACAATGCCAATGCAATCACCAATAATGAGGCGGCGTGCTACTGTAGGTTAGAGCAATTTGTGCAGAGGAACTTAGAGGAAAGTACTTTACTGACTGAAAGATGTCATAATGTTATTTAGACAGTTTAGAGAGTTGGAAACCAGAGTTTGGATCTCTAAAACTTTTCATTATATGTTCTGAGTGTTAAGGCACTCGTTGTTGTAAAAAACCGCATTTTGCTGTTTTTGGCTGGGAAACCATATTGTTCATAATTTTTGGATTGTCATACACATCTGTGATATTAAATAAGTAATTTCTGAAATCCATTATAATTAAAAATCACTTGTTTTAATGAAAATAAATTTGATTTCATCTCGCATCAGAGATTCTCTGTAGCCATGAACAATATTACTGTAATTTTTTCACCAGACTATCCGCAGTGGAAAAAAGTATATGTGCATTGGTCGTGCATATTTGTTTGTATATGTGTGTGTGCATATATATGTGTGTGTGTGTGTGTGTGCGTATGTATGTGTGTGTGTGTGTGTGCTTATGTATGGGTATATGCATGCACACACACACACACACACACAGACACACAGACACACATGCACATACACACACACACACACACTCTCAGACACGCACGCGCACACACACACACACACACGTGCATACACACACACACACACACACACACACACACACACAGACCTTTTCTCATTTGCACCAGCCGGCTGATACCGTTTCCACCAGCTCAGAACAATACACCAGCGGCCCTCTTGCAATATAATTAGGGAATAATGGTGCAACAGCAATGTCTTACAAGCTAATAATGGGAGAGCACAGTCAATAATAATTGATCGGGGAGTCGTCTCGTTAAGCACTGGAGAGATTGGGAGAGGCCGCAGTTCAGTCGGGAAACAGAGGGGGCGCCAGGCTTGATGTGCAGGGGCATGTGACCTGGATGCTGCAGATCGCCACCCTACAGGCTAGAGCTGGACTCTGCTCTGTTTTTGTTCAAATTAAAATTAAATTTAAAATAATTATTAAAAATGCTTTAATTTGTTTGTTTTTGAGGAAAGTATTTTTGACAAAAGGCAATTGTTTAACTATCGATTGAATACTCCACCCGGGGGGGGGGGGGGGGGGGGGGGGGGGGGTTATGGTGTGTGTCAGTTGTTTTACACCTGCAGAAAAGCCAAAGGGTTGTTTCAGGTAACATCAAAGGACAATCAAAGGTTTTCCGGAAGTTTCTCCCCTATATTCTCCAATTAAAAATCAGCCAGACAGCCATGTGAGCCGGCTGGGGAGGAGAGCTAGCTTAAGGAGTCATGTGTGATTTTTCCCCTTTCACCTCCTCCCTTCCTGACGAGGAGGTCAGGATTTAAAATTCAGTGGGCCGTAGAGAGCAGGTCGGCCCCCTCCAGACCCGGCCGAGGGTCGGAGATAATTACCATGCTGCCGAGCCCGAAAAATCTATACAAGAGAACGAACATCTGTCACCGCTGAGCGCTGATGCTCAGCTCGGTCCTGCAGAGCATGCCCTGTCACCGCTGGGTTACTGCTGGGTCACACGCTGGGTTACCGCTGGGTCACTTGCTGGGTTATTATTGAGTCACAGAGTGGGTCACAAGCTGGGTCACATGCTGGGTCACACAATGGTTTACCACTGGGTCACATGCTGGGTTACTATTGGGTCACAGGCTGGGTCACAAACTGGGTCACATGCTGGGTCACACGATGGTTTACCGCTGGGACACACGCTGTGTTACAGGCTGGTTTATCACTGGGTCACATGCTGGTTCACACGCTGGGTTACTGCTGGGTCACATGCTGGTTCACACGCTGGGTTACTGCTGGGTCACATGCTGGGTTACACGCTGAGTTACTGCTGGGTCACATGTTGGATCACACGCTGGTTTACTGCTGGGTCACATGCTGGGTCACAAGCTGGTAATGAAGCCTGAGAGTGACACCAGCATCCCCATACTCTAAGGCAGCGTTCGCAGTGGTGGGCTGCACCCTTCAAACTGTTATTTATTTATTTGTCTGTTTGCTTGTTTGGTTTTGAAGATGTGATGTTTGAGCCTGGCTGCACACAGCCATCGAGGGAGAAGCAGAATGGCCCTTATCACAGCAGCTGCTCTTCTGGACGTTGTGAGCACCCTGTCATGTGTCGCCTGTCGCGTGCCGCGTGTAGCGTGTGCGATTCCCGCTGTTCAGCTCTGAGTCTGCGGCTCACTGCAGAACCTCCTGCAGAAGCGCTTCGGTGGAAAGGTTCACTGAACACGGTCTGCTTACACAGACAGACAGACAGACTGACAGACAAATAGACAGAAAGTCAGACAGACAGACAGACAGACAGACTGACAGACAAATAGACAGAAAGTCAGACAAACAGACAGACAGACGAGCTGCTCAGTCAGCGGGAACGGCGAAGTGCCAGAGCACAATACAGACAGACTGACTGACAGACAGACAGACAGAAGAACAGACAGACTGACTGACAGACAAATAGACAGAAAGTCAGACACACAGACTGACAGACAGACACACAGACAAACAGACAGACTGACAGACAAATAGACAGAAAGTCAGACAAACAGACTAACAGACAGACACACAGACTGACAGGCAGACAGACTGACAGACAAATAGACAGAAAGTCAGACAGACAGACTGACAGACAGACACACAGACAGACAGATAGACAGACAGACGAGCTGCTCAGGCAGCGGGAACAGTGAAGTGCCAGAGCGCAATACAGACAGACTGAGAGTGAGAGAGTGAGAGAGTGGGAGAGTGGGAGAGTGAGAGAGTGGGAGAGTGGGAGAGTGAGAGAGTGGGAGAGTGAGAGAGTGAGAGAGTGGGAGAGTGGGAGAGTGGGAGAGTGAGAGAGTGAGAGAGTGGGAGAGTGGGAGAGTGGGAGAGTGAGATTATTATTACTGTTACACAGTTATGTTCCTGTTTTCATTGTGCTTCTGTTCTTCTGAAATAAACATCTTGACCATAACCCTACCTCAAAATCAACATCTAAACATCCAGGAAATAGTTTTTGGTGGCAAGCTAACCTCCGGCCTGTTCTGAGCTGTTGGAGGTTAATGTCTCTGAAGAAGACGAGCCGTACGACAGGCGGGCTGACAGAGAGCCAGCAGCGATGCTTTGAGCAGGATCTCAGGGTTAACATCTCTCCACATTTACATTTCAGAATTTAGCAGACACTCTTATCCTGAGTGACCTGCGCAGCACACAGCCATTTAAATACACTCCACTTACGAAGCTGGATTTTTTACTGAAGCAATTCAGGCTAAGTGCCTTACTCAAGCGTACAATGGCTGTGCCCCCCCCTGGGAACTGAACCAGCAACCTCTGAGTCATAAGCCCAGTTCCTTACCCATTACGCAACACTGCCGCCTCTCTTCCCAAAAGTGCACCACAGCGGGTCGGGGCCATGGTTTACGGTCTCAAACACGGAAACACAGGGTATAGACAGCACAATGTGGGCCCATAGAAACACATGGTATAGACAGCACAGTGTGGGTCCATAGAAACACAGGGTACAGACAGCACAGTGTGGGTCTATAGAAACACAGGGTACAGACAGCACAGTGTGGGTCTATAGAAACACAGGGTATAGACAGCACAGTGTGGGTCCATAGAAACACAGGGTACAGACGGCACGGCAGCCCGGAACATTCCCTCCCCTCTAAATTAAACTGATGCTGAACTGATTCTTTTGTTAAGGGCAACAAAAAAACTGAAGCTGAATTAAAGCTGGGAAATGAGAGTATGGAGAGATTAATCTGAGAGGCGGGGGAAGGCCAGGTCCATAAATAACAGGGCCGGGATAGAGAGAGAGAAGCAGAGGAAGCGCCAGACCTAATTAGACCAAACAGAAGCCGGGCGATGGTGCCGGTGTCAGACGGTGCGATAGCAAACACCCCCCATCCACCCCCACCCCCCCGCCTCCAGCCCGAGGTTTCATCTCAAACCACTCTGCCTCCAGGTGATTGCACTGTGATTAACTTCTTCTGGGATCTGAAACCTGCAGTCTGGCTGAATCCAATCGGCAAAACCGCGCCAGCATCCGGGCCCATGTAAAATTTGATGGGGGGAGGGAATGACTGCCCCCTCTGCTGTGCCCCCCAGCCCCCCAGCCCCCCTTCCCCCAAGTCACTTCTCAATGTCCCACGCAAGTTTGACAACTCAGTGCATTTTTGGAAGGTGGGGGGAGGGGGTGCTGAGGTCCGTTGGATTGTAACAGGCAAATCAAACAGACTCATTGATGGTGGAAACTGGGGGTGGGGCTGGGGTGCGTTGGGTTGTAACAGGCTAATCAAACAGACTCATTGATGGCGGAAAACTTGGTATTTGTCTCTACGGGGCCTAAAACAATTCAGTCAAAGCCATTTTCAGGCAAATGAAATGCATTCTAAATGCCTTTTACAGCAATTACTGCGCTTTGCATCCGAGGAGCTGAGAAAATGAAAACAATGCCAATTTATTCTGAGCAGAAATAAGAAGGAAATCTACATATTTACAGAAAAAACCCCACAGAAATGGAGCACACTGCAAATATATAGAAATTACATATTTTATTGAAATGGCATCCATCCATTATATATACCGGCTTATTCATGGTCAGGGTCGCAGGGCATGCTGGATCCTATCCCAGCATGCACTGGGCAAGAGGCAGGAATACACCCCAGACAGTCCGCCAATCCCCGTACACACACACACACACACACAGCCACACACACACTCACACACACACCGGCACACAAAGTCCAGACTTTCAAAAAAGTACAAGGGTTACAGGAACAAACCTCTTCTATTGTGTTTATCAAAACTCAGAACATGCAGAACTTTAAAAGCAATTTGTGCATGTGAAACACTGTCTGCTGAAACACAAATACATCCTGAAGTCAGTCTCAGCTTATAATGGGCTGCACCCTTTGAACCTGTCATTGGACTTAAAATAAAGACAATGCATAGCAACCAAATGAAAGAGAACTGTGTTTGGATGTAAGGGAGGGGTAAAGTCATTCTGGTACATGAAGCACACACATAAGGTAATTTCAGAAGACAAAATCTGGCATTGTGTGGGGCGGTGGGGGAGGGTGAGGAGGATTCACCAGTTGAACTGGTTTGTATGTTGGTGCGGATATGCTTAATTGTATCTTTTTTCTTCTTTTTTGGCCACCACTGAGAGCAGCCTCACTCACAGGGGATCAGCACCACAGAGAGCAGCATCACCCACAGTCATTCAGCACCACAGAGAGCAGCCTCACTCACAGGGGATCAGCACCACAGAGAGCAGCCTCACTCACAGGGGATCAGCACCACAGAGAACAGCCTCACTCACAGGGGATCAGCACCACAGAGAGCAGCCTCACTCACAGGGGATCAGCACCACAGAGAGCAGTTCCACTCACAGTCATGCAGCACCACAGAGAGCAGCCTCACTCACAGGGGATCAGCACCACAGAGAGCAGCATCACCCACAGTCATTCAGCACCACAGAGAGCAGCCTCACTCACAGGGGATCAGCACCACAGAGAGCAGCCTCACTCACAGGGGATCAGCACCACAGAGAACAGCCTCACTCACAGGGGATCAGCACCACAGAGAGCAGCCTCACTCACAGGGGATCAGCACCACAGAGAGCAGTTCCACTCACAGTCATGCAGCACCACAGAGAGCAGCCTCACTCACAGGGGATCAGCACCACAGAGAACAGCCTCACTCACAGGGGATCAGCACCACAGAGAGCAGCCTCACTCACAGGGGATCAGCACCACAGAGAGCAGCCCCACTCACAGTCATGCAGCACCACAGAGAGCAGCCTCACTCACAGGGGATCAGCACCACAGAGAGCAGCCCCACTCACAGTCATGCAGCACCACAGAGAGCAGCCTCACTCACAGGGGATCAGCACCACAGAGAGCAGCCCCACTCACAGTCATGCAGCACCACAGAGAGCAGCCTCACTCACAGGGGATCAGCACCACAGAGAGCAGCCTCACTCACAGTCATTCAGCACCACAGAGAGCAGCTTCACTCACAGGGGATCAGCACCACAGAGAGCAGCCTCACTCACAGGGGATCAGCACCACAGAGAGCAGCCTCACTCACAGGTGATCAGCACCATGGACAGCAGCAGGATGATATCCATGCAGGCACAGCTGAGCATGATTTCTCACCAGCACAGGCTTTGCTGACTGCTTCTGCCAGGCCTGAAACACAGACACAGACTCTCTAGAGAGAGATCTGCTTGGAAACCACAGATCCCTCCATTAAGTGGAATATAAAATATTTTCAAATATACTCTAAATAAGCTTTGAAAATGTAAATATATGTGTTTAAATCTATTAAGTATATTACCAAGATTGAACACTATGCAATATAGTGGTAAATATATAGGTACTATTTTCAAATCTTACAATATACTATATATTTCAGCAGGACTCCCTCTGAGACTGAGGAGCAGAACTGAATAAGAGAAGCTCTCTGGGGTCCTCTGAGTGGCTCTGAGTGGCTGATTATCTCTTGAGGGATCGGTCCAGACTATACAAATAACACTACAACAGAGCTCAGTGTAAAACAGATATGCTTCCAACCTACTGCCAATCCGACATATCTAAGATTTTATTGTGAAAATGAAAATGAACACTGATAACATCGCAAAAAAATCTAGAATTACATGACACAGATGTCCCTAATTAGTTGGAGATAACTGCTTAAAAATTTTTGTTGATGTTAATAAATATTTTATATGCTTTTTAGCATCTTAGGGTTAGGGTTGGGGCTTTTTCATTGTGTGCCACAAAGTTCTTGTTTTTCCTCATATTTATATGATTTATCCTGATGTTCCAAAATAAATCAACATTGCTGTAACAACATTGTTACGCTAAATTTCTGCCTGGGACTTGCAGAGAGAGAGACTACGCATGGAGTAGGAGGAAAGATAAAAGCTCCCCTTTGAATTGCCCTGACCGCGAGGTCCCTGTTTTGAATATGATGCTGGTTTAGTATTCTGCTTATGAAAGAGTAAAAGAGACTCAGCAAATCAGAAAGGCACAGCATTGGTTATGCCTTTTGTTATTTTCTGCTCAAAAGACATGCTTTTATTTATTAATTTTTTAAAATTTATTTTATTTTATTTCTGTCACAACTAAAAATAATTTAATTAGCATCACAGACATAGATACATCGGGGATGGGAATTCAAACTCATTTATGGTAAGAAGCCGCAGTAGAAGACTGAGTACCCACAGGCACAAGATTTGAGAAGGAGAGAGAGAGAGAGAGAGAGAGAGTGATATAGCGAAAGAGAGGAATTGAGAGAGATAGAGTGTGAGAAAGACATATATATATGTATATACATAGCAAAAGAGAGAGTTCCTCCCACAAATCTGTTTGATCAGAGGAGAAGCAGACGTAGCTGGAGGGGAGGGGGGGGGGGGTCCGGGGAGGGAGGGGCCCCAGACTCCTGCCCGTATATTAAGACTCTCTCTTCCACACATTCCTTATTCCTGCACTCCTCTCTTTCATCCTGTTATTTCTGCACTCCTCTCTTTCATCTCTCTGTTATTCCTGCACTCCTCTCTTTCATCTCTCTGTTATTCCTGCACTCCTCTCTTTCATCTCTCTGTTATTCCTGCACTCCTCTCTTTCATCCTGTTATTCCTGCACTCCTCTCTTTCATCTCTCTGTTATTCCTGCCCTCCTCTCTTTCATCTCTCTGTTACTCCTGCACTCCTCTCTTTCATCCTGTTATTCCTGCACTCCTCTCTTTCATCTCTCTGTTATTCCTGCACTCCTCTCTTTCATCTCTCTGTTATTCCTGCACTCCTCTCTTTCATCTCTCTGTTATTCCTGCACTCCTCTCTTTCATCCTGTTATTCCTGCACTCCTCTCTTTCATCTCTCTGTTATTCCTGCACTCCTCTCTTTCATCCTGTTATTCCTGCACTCCTCTCTTTCATCTCTCTGTTATTCCTGCACTCCTCTCTTTCATCCTGTTATTCCTGCACTCCTCTCTTTCATCCTGTTATTCCTGCACTCCTCTCTTTCATTTCTCTGTTATTCCTGCACTCCTCTCTTTCATCCTGTTATTCCTGCACTCCTCTCTTTCATCTCTCTGTTATTCCTGCACTCCTCTCTTTCATCCTGTTATTCCTGCGCTCCTCTTTCATCTCTCTGTTATTCCTGCACTCCTCTCTTTCATCCTGTTAATCCTGCACTCCTCTCTTTCATCCTGTTAATCCTGCACTCCTCTCTTTCATCCTGTTATTCCTGTGCTCCTCTCTTTCATCTCACTAATCCCCTCTTCTGCTTCTCATAATGGCCTATGAATGGATAATTAGTCATGAGAATAGCAGAATAGCAGAAAAATGATTTTCTTTGTGTTGAACGGCTTGTTCTTTTGTGTAAGCCTCATAAAGCCGCACATGAAGACACACACACACACGCGCACACACACACACACACACTGCCACTCCTGTGAACCCTGCATGCAGACCCCCTGCTCCAGGATCCCCCCCCCCCCCCATGTTTAATAACCCCCTCGTGCTGCTCTGAGGTCATACTGGCTCCGCCCCCTTGTTGCTGCTCTGAGGTCATACTGGCTCCGCCCCCTTGTTGCTGCTCTGAGGTCATACTGGCTCCGCCCCCTTGTTGCTGCTCTGAGGTCATACTGGCTCCGCCCCCTTGTTGCTGCTCTGAGGTCATACTGGCTCCGCCCCCTTGTTGCTGCTCTGAGGTCATACTGGCTCCGCCCCCTTGTTGCTGCTCTGAGGTCATACTGGCTCCGCCCCCTTGTTGCTGCTCTGCGGTCATACTGGCTCCGCCCTCTTGTCTCTAGCCTCTGCTAGTGGGCGGCACCAGGTTGGGAAACGCTGACGGCAACGGCAGCTCTGGCCACTAGGGGGCAGTGTGACTGCTGGCTGGAAAGGCTCCCAGGCTCGTTCTCAAGCCCCTGTATCTTTGGCAGAATCCCTGGGCCCCTCTGAATTAACTATTAATACGAGACAATTCGCTTTAAAGAGGATGTGTTAGATTCAATTTGCCCGTCCGGCCCGTGAAGATTCAGTGGCCAGATTCCAAACATGTCGAAGGATGGCTTTGATGGTGCGAGCTCTGGCCTGTGGAGAAGCCTGCAGTAATGAGCAGCTCGCGCAGTACCACCAGCACAAATTGACTTCGGCTTCTCAAACAGCTGGACTCGATACCCTTATCTCCCTGTTTAATTACCGCACGCCTCGCTGGCCGACCGCAGAAAGATCACAGTTTCTTCTTCTTCTTCGGTTTCGCCCGCTCCAGCGAGGCACGAGC
>NC_049201.1:1305663-1310663 GCF_013347855.1 Anguilla anguilla
AGTGTGTATAAAAACTCTGGTTTATTATTTATCATACGCGCCCTGGCTCGTAATCTGGTGTCCGCTGCAGTACAGCGTTTCGGACACGGGCTCCAGCCTCCGGCCCATGCACTGGAACAGCAGGAGCTGCAGAGAAATAATAATAATAATAATAATAATAATAATAATAATAATAATAATAATAATAATAATAATAATAATAAATAATAATTCTGTGGAATAATCACGGACATAAATACACACAGAAGTCTTCAGTGCCCACAGAGAGGTGCATCATGGGACTTTAAGCGATGCAACTTTGTTCTGTTGCTCAGGACCACTGGGCAGAACCCGACATAAGGGAACACTGCCTGCTCATTGGACAGAACACACACTTTATAATGGAGCACTGCCTGCTCATTGGACAGAACACACACTTTATAATGCAGCACTGCCTGCTCATTGGACAGAACACACACTTTATAATGGAGCACTGCCTGCTAATTGGACAGAACACACACTTTATAATGGAGCACTGCCTGCTCATTGGACAGAACACACACTTTCCAACGAGACCTCTTTCCATTGGCCCAGGAAGAGGAGGCGTGTCCAACTCCAATATCAGCATTTATGTTTTTTACAGTTACGCGCCGCAAATTTACTGTGTGTTTTACATCCAGAGAGAGAGAGAGAGAGAGAGAGAGAGAGAGAGAGAGACAGAGAGAGAGAGAGAGAGAGAGACAGAGAGAGAGAGAGAGAGACAGAGAGAGAGAGAGAGAGAGAGAGAGAGAGACAGAGAGAGAGAGAGAGAGAGTAAAACACCCAGCTGCGGAGATTAGCGGCTAATTGATAAAGCTCTCTCTGCTCTACCAGTGTAATTAATTTCCAAAGGGTTTAGTTATGGAGAAGAGAGATATCATGAAACTGCATGGCGGGGGCAGAATCTGTTCACTTCAAAGCACCCCTGTGATAGTGGGGGGGAGGGGTGATGAGGGGGCAGAGAGTAACACGGCTCAGCCTTAGCCTCAACACTGCAAACATAGCCTACTAACATAGCCTGTAAACACAGTCCGCAAACACAGCCTGTAAACACAGGGAGGCCTTCAGGACCACGGACAGCAGCAGCCTCTTCTGCAGGAAAGCTCAGCCCAGGCCCTGTCTTCAGCCTGCACAGCTCAGTCACAGTCACAGTCCCTCAGAGACTGCACAGCTCAGTCACAGTCCCTCAGAGACTGCACAGCTCAGTCACAGCCCCTCAGAGACTGCACAGCTCAGTCACAGCCCCTCAGAGACTGCACAGCTCAGTCACAGTCACAGCCCCCCAGAGACTGCACAGCTCAGTCACAGTCACAGCCCCTCAGAGACTGCACAGCTCAGTCACAGCCCCTCAGAGACTGCACAGCTCAGTCACAGTCACAGCCCCTCAGAGACTGCACAGCTCAGTCACAGTCACAGCCCCTTAGAGACTGCACAGCTCAGTCACAGTCCCTCAGAGACTGCACAGCTCAGTCACAGCCCCTCAGAGACTGCACAGCTCAGTCACAGCCCCTCAGAGACTGCACAGCTCAGTCACAGTCACAGCCCCTCAGAGACTGCACAGCTCAGTCACAGTCACAGCCCCTCAGAGACTGCACAGCTCAGTCACAGTCACAGCCCCTCAGAGACTGCACAGCTCAGTCACAGTCACAGCCCCTCAGAAACTGCACAGCTCAGTCACAGCCCCTCAGAGACTGCACAGCTCAGTCACAGCCCCTCAGAGACTGCACAGCTCAGTCACAGCCCCTCAGAGACTGCACAGCTGAGTCACAGTCACAGTCCCTCAGAGACTGCACAGCTCAGGCACAGTCACAGCCCCTCAGAGACTGCACAGCTCAGTCACAGCCCCTCAGAGACTGCACAGCTCAGTCACAGTCACAGCCCCTCAGAGACTGCACAGCTCAGCCACAGTCACAGCCCCTCAGAGACTGCACAGCTGAGTCACAGTCACAGTCCCTCAGAGACTGCACAGCTCAGGCACAGTCACAGCCCCTCAGAGACTGCACAGCTCAGTCACAGCCCCTCAGAGACTGCACAGCTCAGTCACAGTCACAGCCCCTCAGAGACTGCACAGCTCAGTCACAGTCACAGCCCCTCAGAGACTGCACAGCTCAGTCACAGCCCCTCAGAGACTGCACAGCTCAGTCACAGTCACAGCCCCTCAGAGACTGCACAGCTCAGTCACAGTCACAGCCCCTCAGAGACTGCACAGCTCAGTCACAGCCCCTCAGAGACTGCACAGCTCAGTCACAGTCACAGCCCCTCAGAGACTGCACAGCTCAGTCACAGTCACAGCCCCTCAGGGACTGCACAGCTCAGTCACAGTCACAGCCCCTCAGAGACTGCACAGCTCAGTCACAGTCACAGCCCCTCAGAGACTGCACAGCTCAGTCACAGTCACAGCCCCTCAGAGACTGCACAGCTCAGACACAGCCCCTCAGAGACTGCACAGCTCAGTCACAGCCCCTCAGAGACTGCACAGCTCAGTCACAGTCACAGCCCCTCAGGGACTGCACAGCTCAGTCACAGTCACAGCCCCTCAGAGACTGCACAGCTCAGTCACAGTCACAGCCCCTCAGAGACTGCACAGCTCAGTCACAGTCACAGCCCCTCAGAGACTGCACAGCTCAGCCACAGTCACAGCCCCTCAGAGACTGCACAGCTCAGCCACAGCCCCTCAGAGACTGCACAGCTCAGGCACAGCCCCTCAGAGACTGCACAGCTGAGTCACAGTCACAGTCCCTCAGAGACTGCACAGCTCAGTCACAGTCACAGCCCCTCAGAGACTGCACAGCTCAGTCACAGTCACAGCCCCTCAGAGACTGCACAGCTCAGACACAGCCCCTCAGAGACTGCACAGCTCAGTCACAGTCACAGCCCCTCAGAGACTGCACAGCTCAGTCACAGTCACAGCCCCTCAGAGACTGCACAGCTCAGTCACAGTCACAGGCCCTCAGAGACTGCACAGCTCAGTCACAGTCACAGCCCCTCAGAGACTGCACAGCTCAGTCACAGTCACAGCCCCTCAGAGACTGCACAGCTCAGGCACAGCCCCTCAGAGACTGCACAGCTCAGGCACAGCCCCTCAGAGACTGCACAGCTCAGGCACAGCCCCTCAGAGACTGCACAGCTCAGTCACAGCCCCTCAGAGACTGCACAGCTCAGTCACAGCCCCTCAGAGACTGCACAGCTCAGGCACAGCCCCTCAGAGACTGCACAGCTCAGGCACAGTCACAGCCCCCCAGAGACTGCACAGCTCAGCCACAGCCCTCATTACTGACTGAATGATGCATTCTGCATTGGTGGTCGACACACAAATGCCATTTGTGTGCATGAACGCATGCATTTTTATAGATTCAAATAGAACCAGTTCAACAGAAATATGTAAATAGCCCTAATTACAATTTCTTGGAAAATAAGCAAACACATAGCAAGCTATGTGCCTAATGTTCCAGAAGACTGAATGCAATCCGGTACAATCCTATAAAATGTGTAAGTACGGTAATCTATGAATAATTTAGTGAAAATTCTTTGAAGCCCATTTTCTTTGTCTCATAAATGACAAAATGGAGACCAGCTCAGAGAGTGTCTTCCCTTGGACTCAAGGTCATAGAAATGTAACGAAGCACAAACGAACCTGAAAAAAAAAATCTGAATCATTTTCTATCCATAAAAAACACCAGAGATCCTGTCCTGTCGTGCTTACACATCAGAAAACTACGGGAAATAATCATTAATCACCATGTGACCTGCCCCAACCTACCACTAAACCCCAACAGCTATAACTACTTACTACCACCCCACACCACTGCTTACTACACTATTACTACTATTACCACGTACTGTTGTACTACTACTCCTCTACAACTACCATGACTTATGACTATCCCCTACAACTACGTCTACTCATTACTACCCCCTAATCAATGACTGCACCCTCTATTGCTATGAACATATTACTAGTATCACCTTTACCACTAATGTGACTGCTACTACTGCTACTACCTCTAAATGTAATGCTATCACTACAGTTAGTTCATAACTACTGGTTTGACTGCTACAGTTGCTACCTCTACTGCTACTCGCTCCTACAGCTAGCAGCTACACTGAGTGCCTGATGCTGTTACTCCTGCAACTAATGGTACTGCTACCGCTAATGCCATTACTATACTCTTACTGTGATTGCAGAGTGCGTTTCCACACAATTTAATTACAATCATTTTCCCTTATAATGAAAGATTGGGACTCGGGTTGTGGGGAGGCGCAGTGGAAGAGGTTAGAGAACTCGGGAAAGCTTCGAGGGGAGAAAAGAGAAACAGCGATGAAATAACGAAAAAATGAAAACAAATGGATGCCGCTGCTGCTGCCTAGCCGGCGGGGGGGGGGGGGGGGGGGGGGGTCTCCGCAGAGCGTCCGAAGGCAGCTGGGCTGCCTCGATAAGCTCTCAGCCAAGAGGAGGAAGAGAGAATGAAGGAATGAGAGAAAGAAAGAGAGAGAGAGAGAATGAGAGAATGAGTCAAGAGACAGGGCAGGATGAACCTGGGCAGTTTTGTTAGAGGGTGGGGTGAGGGGGTTGGGGGGGGTTATGATTTTTTCACAATCAGAAAATAGTTGAGGGGGGGAGACGAGACAGATAGATGAATGAGAAAAGAGAGGGAGACACAGGAGAAAGGAGAAGAAAATAACAGGATGTGAGGTAAATCGGGGGACTCGGGAGGATGTGAGGTAAACTGGGGGACTCAGGTGGATGTGAGGTAAATTGGTGGACCCAGGAGGATGTGAGGTAAATTGGTGGACCCAGGTGGATGTGAGGTAAATTGGTGGACCCAGGTGGATGTGAGGTAAATTGGTGGACCCAGGTGGATGTGAGGTAAATTGGTGGACCCAGGTGGATGTGAGGTAAATTGGTGGACCCAGGTGGATGTGAGGTAAATTGGTGGACCCAGGAGGATGTGAGGTAAATTGGGGGACTCAGGAGGATGTGA